>NC_057776.1:12281099-12445072 GCF_014825855.1 Bombus pyrosoma
CTGCTCTTCCTTTGGACAAATTCACGGCCATGTACAATGAAAAGATGCACACCTCCCCTGCTTTCCAGAACTTCATGCAAAGACTGCACTCCGACGAATTCCAGAGAATCGTCAACACAGTTTACCAATCACCAATATTCCTGGAAATGAGGCAGAAGGTCATCAACGACGGAGTGGACCTTGTCCCTATCAGGGATTTCATTGAAAAGGTGCTTGGTATTCATCTTCCCAGAGTCGACTTCTTGATTTTTCAACTCTTAAAAGGAACCTATCACTGAATAATGCTTGACCTTCTGAAGCTCGACTTTTTCGTGGCTAATTTAGAATTTTACAAATTGTAGTCATTTAATTTGCATTAAATCTCGAAAACTTACTGTGTGATATGTTCATTTTCCTGTTCTGAAACAAAAATTCATCAACTTATAGAGCAAATATACATATACTGTATGTATTTTAGTTTGAACATATTTCAAAGAAATCTTGGCAAAAACAAAAATAGGTTAGGATTTATGTCTGGTAGAGTACTACACTTACTGGTTGTATTAGTTTATTTTCTCTGCTTGTTTACTTCTTATTCGTCATATTGTTAGATCACGTCAATTTTACTAAATAGTGTCTGTTTCTCTTCGTGCAAATCATTTTTATTCGTGTCTTTCCTATCGCGTTCAGCCACATCTATCATCTTTTCTTTTTGGAACTTTCTTTTCTCCCTTTTTCTCCCAATCGTTGTTCGCCTTCCATTCCTCAAGCTTCATGGATTCAAGTGTCATTTCCCTTCTTTCTCACTCGTCCCTCTTATGACTTCCTGCTTCGTTCTAACGCGCCAATGGCAAGTTCCGAGGCTTATTAAATTGTAACAATTTTAATTAGAGAAGTAGCGTGCACCAGCTTGTTCCTCCCCTTGTTCGTCCTTCTGTTAGTTCTCACCAGAGGAGGACAGAGTGAAAGGGTGGCTGAACCCCGCGGCAACCGAGAAGACGCGTCGGTTAAGACACCCCTTACTTTCCTTTTAAAAGTTAGCGCCACGTGCTCCAACACGGTCCTCTTTTATTTATCGAATAGCTACCGTTGCTACTTGAGGCCATTCGTTGCACCCGGTGCCCTTTTGCTTTTCCGTTTGATCAGCAAAACACGGCGTTAACGAATAACTATTTTCGACGAAGAATGAAATTGATCATTATTCGACAAATCGATCTTCAACTTGCCAAGACAGGCAGTTAATGATGGAACGCGATTTTTTGGGATTAATCCAGTCTCAGAAAAAATAGTGATATGAGCGAGAGAATTTTTAGAACGAAATTAATTGCTCTAATGTAGAAATTTCTATGGTGTTTGATATTAAAACATTTTAGTGACCTTTGGGAAAGAAGCATTTATATGTATAATTGTATCTATCTATTGAATCACTCTATATGAATAAGGAGGTGAGGATTTTAATGATACAAAAATGGTGCGTTATTCTACATATTTGAAGGAAATATACTACCTTAGTAAGATAAGTTATTTAACGAACAAGAAAGTGGTGTTCCATTTTTATTGGAATGTGTATAAGAAAATTTGCGACATGCATAAGCCATTTTTGATGCGATTAATGCTTGGGGATTCATCTTTGAAAAATTAATTCTTACTTAATGTTACGATAAGTATACTACTCAAGCTCTTTAGAATAGAAATTAAATTCTTTTTTCACGTTTTAGCATTTTTTTCAACTAAATAGTATTGCACAATGCTAAGTAGCTTCGCCACTTCCAATTAAACCTCGATATTGATTCGGTACTTAAAAATATAATCGGCAATTTTTATATCGGAGGTAATCTTGTAGCTTTGTCTGAATTATCGAAGAACATTATTACCGATTTACTAGATCGTCTATTTACCTGTTTCGATAATTTACACTCTGCTATACCTACACATTAGTTAAGTGTTTAATAAGTTATCATTAAGTGTATGATACGTACGGTTTCTTACGTTTGTCGGTAATTATCTATTATAGTAGGTAAGATTAATGAAAATGTATATTTCGAAATAATATATATATATATATATATTATTATTAATATTTTTATATATTATTATTAATATTTATATTATTATATTTATTATTATTAATATATATGTATAAGTGTATGTTGTTTTAAATAATTAATAATTCACATCTAATAATTAATTTGACGGTGATGAAGAACCTGAAACTAAATATATTCTGTCATTATTAACTTCGGTTCGAATTTACGTTCAACGTTAATTTGGTATTCAATCTATGTTTTCGCACAGTTGGCTGGTACTGTACAATAGCGATGTTTACACTGATTGTCACGTCCGATTTGCAAAGTTTTACAACCATAATGAGTTCGTGATTCATAAGCGCCGACATAGAGGACGCCACATAAATGTTTATAACAGCAGTCTGATAATTAGCTGATGATTTCTTATCATTTTCAAAAAAATTACTGCACTAATTGCATCGATTTAAAGTAGGTATATCATAGATCTCATTCAGCAATTAACATTTTATTTGCCTTAAACTTTACATAAAGCTATAATAAATATAATATAATTAATTATGATATCCATTAATTTTGAAAATTTTTAAAGCATTAACTTCGTTCAAGTTAGAGCGTATAAACGATACGATGCCTTTAGTGTTTCAATTATCTTGATTATATTTTTAAAAAATAAAATGTCCACTAAAAATGATGAGTTTTACTTTCCGCGGTGAAAATTTCTTGTGATATAATATTAACACGTAATAATAACAAAAATATGTTTTACATTACATTCCGTATATTCCATGTATAATACGATATAAAATACAGATAATAAATAATAGATACTAGATAATAGATAGATGATAGATAATGTAAAATAGAAATATCTAATATTTTACAATCCATATTACATCCAAACGTTCTCTTCATTCTGACTGCAAAAAAATGAAAAATATTTAATTGAACAATTTTTCCATTGATAAGTAGCATTAGAAAGTTTATAATTCCTAAAAATATCGACATACATGCATCGATAAAATAGCAGCAACCTTTTATTACTCTTGTTACTTGTTATTTTTTACACTACTCATCCTAAAATGGAGTTATAGTGTTATTTGGATTAATTATCTATTTGACGAATCAGATTTGGGAACGGCATTACTCGTGTCTCATTTTTTAGTGACCTTTTTAATAATGACTAATTCAAATAATCTTATCAGAATGAGTAAGTCAAATTCACCGCGATATATAAGACGCAATGAAAAAGTGATGGGCATTATAATTCTCCCGGCACTAATGAGAAAAAAACCGAGGTCCTACAGTGAGTAACATATAGTTTTAAGTATAATTGCAATCATTCATAATTTAAGAATTAATGAATTAACTGGAATTCATAGTTGTAATTAGAACCATTCGCATATTATACTGAAATTAATTAAAGATTTTTATTCCTATATCATTTGAGTACATTGCACTATAACATATACATACCAATTTCTGTTAATTAACATAAATTCTATTAACGACACTGTATAAATAGATTGATAATTCCATAATGATCGGACGCTAAATCATTTCAATAAATTTCATCGCGATTTTCCATTTTTTCATAATTTATCTCAATTTTCAGATGAAATTCGCTCTCACAGTTTTGACCATCCTGGCCGCAGCCAGCCATCTCAACGCTTACACATTGCCAAGCGTTGGCACAGGTGTCCTGGCCAATGAATTGCAGGATTTCGTGAACTTGGTGCCCATCGATAAAGTACTGGAGCTCACGCAAGTATATCAAGCCAGAGACAAGGAATTCCAATGGATTATGACTTTCTTGCAATCCGATGATATGAAGGGCTTCGTCGACGACGTAGAAGCTTTACCCGAATTCGAAACCCTCATGCAGTATTTGCTAAACCAAGGTCTTGACAGTTACACTTTAATGAACGACATGAAAGAATCCTTGGCTGCGAGTATCGAAAAAACTAATGTGAATTCTAATCTCAGAATTACCGGAGGAATCGCAGGTTATGTAAAAGACGTTTCAGAGGTCGTATCTGTGTACAACATGTCGAATCTGTTCGAATACAAGGTCGTGACTTCTGAGGTTTTCAAAAATTTCTTGCACGAAATTCTATCTCTTCAATACGAGAACCTTTTCACAAGTACCTTCACGAATCCTCATTTCCAAAGAATACTAGCACAGCTTGAATACCTCTATATCGACAGCAATACGTTCCACACGAATTTCTACACATTTCTCATAGCTAAAGCGTTGATCCATAAATATCTTTAAGTATTACAGATAAGAATGCGCGTATAGACCGTTTGTATGTACATATGATTGACTTAAAATTGTGACTTGTAACATGTAAAATTATTTCATATATATGTATGTTAATTTTAGAATAATATTTAATAAATATATTAAGTTAATTGACATTAGTAAAATAATGCTGTCCTTTCTTCCCTGTTTTTACACTTTTTTTTATAACATATAAAATATTTGAAATTAATGTTAAAATATTAAATACATGGTAAACACAATGGTGAAATATTAAATACAATATTAAATAAAATATAAAATATTAAATATTTGTAGAAAAAGAAGTAATATTATATAATCTACGGATTAAAGTTTTATTTCCATGAGAAATTTTCAATAGAAAACTCCTGCTTTTTAAAGTGAAATTGAGTCGAATGAATAATTCGCATGCCAGGAAAATCTGTATGGGAATTGTTTAAAAGTTAAAATTATTTAATTTCGCGTTATTAATTTTCGTGCTCTTTCCTAACGAACATTATATCATAACTAAAAACTGTAAAATGATATCTATGGCTATCAATCATATCGATATAATCGAGATTACGAAACAGTAGTAGCCAATGTAATTCTGTTCTTATCAGATAATAGAATTGGAATAACGAAACCGAAATCTAAAAACATAAGAGAATATATAACTATGTTACAGTAAAGAATTTATAACAACTACAAGTCTTTCTTAATTTACAATTTTTCCCTAAATTTGTTAACTTCCATTCAATCATAACAAGATGTTACCATACAATAAAATATAAACTAAATTTCTCACCACTTATAGATAAATGAATGGAAAAATATGAAAAAAAACATATATACAAATACAGACACTAAAAAATTTCTATATGTCAAATCAATTAATCTGAAAAATTCCTAATATATCTATAGTATAATAAAGATGAATAAGGCTATATACAAGCCTATATAGTCAAACATCATTTATTGATTGGTAGCGAAGGATAATAGCGAATTTTATTGTTATCACCACTTATTATTTAATACGATAATTCTAGCTTAAAATAATGCCTTAATGAGAAAGATCGGTTCACACATGGAAATCATTCGATGTTTGGAGTTTTCAACTGTATACACCAACCAAGTTTATATAAAAAATCAATAGTTCACTTAAAACATATTTTGGAGGTATCGTTTGCTTTTATCACACATAAATAGTACTTTAAGTATACGATAGAAAATAATAATTGAAATTAAACATTACGACACAATTGTACTCGATAGATTACGATTACTTCTTCAAGGAGTTTATCATTATTGACATTATCGTGGCTCATGGTAATCTGTAATACGATATAACTAATAGCCTACCTATTTTTTGTAATAGATAAGGAATGTGTGTATGTTTCACGTTTTTTTTATCGATAATTATTGTTTACAAAAATCTTAGGTATATTACGAGTGTTCGAAATAAACTGTTTCGTAATGTATCCTATTACGCAAAGGATGCGGCTGGTTGAAATTGAGCACCAATTTATTGTTTTCTAAATATCTATTTCCTGAAAAGTTATCCTGGTAAATAGCACTGATGCATCCACATTATTTGTGTGGTTTCGTCTCACGTTACAATTATGATGACTTTTTACGGTGTAAAAAATCTTGCAATCATTCAGCTAACAAGCTATTTGTAAGCTAGAATATAAGTATACTCCAACGATTTAAAAATAACGCTTAAAAAAGGTACTTTAAAATCCATCCGTAGCAAAAATATATTCCTATGCAATAAAGTACCTACAAAGGAAATTTCTTACTATCTTTTTATCAAATAAATAAATATAAATAGAAAGAAATTATATGATAATAAGATAAACTATAAATGAAATAGTCAAATATATCTGTATATCATATATTTAGACGTTCTTTGCGCAACGTATAGAAATGTATGAAACATGTAAAAGTTCGTGTATCAAACATCAAATAATTTCAAAGTATATTAAGTACAACATATAGTGTGCGCAGATGCGTTATTTACTAGAAAAAATTAATAGATTTATTAATTATGTAATTATGTGTTGGTGGATTAGGTGACAATATGATAACGTGAAGAATCCCCGAAATGTAACCATAATCTGTCGAGTACAATTGTGTCGCAATCATTCATTTTACTATATTGGATTTCATTTTAACAATCATCGCGTATCGTGCACGTATTGTGACGTAGTTCGTTTGCATGATAAAACATTGACGATATCTTAGAAATGCGTCTTAAGAAGGCTATCACACCGGACGATACGAATTTGATTATTAAGTGAAACGTTTGAAAATGTCAACGTCACGACTCTTCTCGAAATGATGATAGAATCATGCGAAAGGAAAATTACGCCAATGACAGGCAACATGTACTATATTTCTCAATTAAAAAATATTACACACCTACACTTGTAACTCTTCAATAATCTATGTAGCTCGACGTCTTTGCGTTTAAATAATTATTACAAGTTTATATGAAATGATTGCATTAAATAATATTAAACTGGTGCATAGCAAGAACCGTTTTGTCAAATGAAATATTGAACGCATGTAGTTTGCGCAAAAAATAATATTTTCGTGATCTGCTCATCTGACAGGATGATTAACTATGAAATTCTATTATTCTCTATTATTCAGAGATGATTTATTCATTAAAAAATTTGCTAGGTTCCATTGAATAATAATAGCAGTTTAATTTAATAGTAGATAATTAGAAGGATAAATAATGTAATAGTTTTAAAAATTACCTATTATCCTCCTTATTTCATTCAACGACAAATGTGAAGGCAGTTTCGTGCAACCACTACATCTAGATTCATAAAACTCCGCTGACTTCACGAACTTCCAGCGCAAATAAAAATGTAGTATCGCAGGTGCATGCTAATCTTCGCAATGGCTCGCCCTGTTAAATTCGCGGAATAATGAAAATTTAAATTTCTTGTCGTAACCGCTGCACAAATCCACTGGCTTAATAAATCTCGTGTCAAAAAGAGGATATCCCGGTCAATAGAAGTTTAACCGTCATAATTTGCTTTCGTCTCGTCTGTTCTTTAAGGAACGCGTCAAACGTTAACCTAGCAAAGGGATGTCTATCATCGTATGATGGCTTGGCGAATCTACTCGGCCACTTTGAACAAGGTCTTTCTCTCTTCCGTATCTTAAGTGTGCAAACTTTCGTCGTAAGTTTCTGAAGGGTTAAACTTTGCGCAGTTGCAACATTGTTCGCAACTCTAACCTCTTATCCCGTTTTTTACATGTTGTACCAGACTAGCGGATTTACATTAACAAACCTTGTCGATAATTGGTCAAGAATTTTGCGCTTGAAACAAATCATCTCGTACAATGATTTCTTATTAAATCAACATTAAGAATCAACCTTAATCTTCTGAAAGAGATGAACCCTCAAATTATGATTGTTACCATGGTAGCCGCTGCTTCGGTTGCTTTTTTCGGATTCCTTGCCTATCGGATCAGAGGTCGATCGAACGATCCAGATTTATTAAGCGTACTTCCATTGGAAGACAACAGCTCCCTCGACGAAGATCTCAAAGACATTTTGGCGTTCGTCCCTATAAAAGAAGTACAACGAATCATTGAAAGATACATGGAATACGACCCCCAGATCGGAGATACCGTGAGCTTCGTGAACGACCAGAAGAGATTCATATTGCGCGAGTTCCAGAATATGCCTGAAGCAAACAAATTGATCAGTTTTCTGCGACAGAATGGTTTGGACGTGGATTCCTGGCAAGAGAAGATACGATACTTTTGGAAGACGTCTCCCAGGTTCATCAAATACGATCCGAGTATGGCAGCCGGAGGCCTGACCGTGATGATCAATAAAATCCTGGAGACCATGCCTCTGGACGAGCTGCACGAACTGTTGCGACAAAAGGTGAAATACTCGGCGAGCTTCCGCAGGTTTCTGTATGCGTTGAGGTCCAAAGACTACCTGGAGTTTTGCAACGCGATTGAGACCAACGATGTGCTACATCATCACTATTTCTGGGCGAAAGAGGGTGGACTAGAGATCACGTTTGCGATCGAACTATTCAATGAGCTGTACACCTACCTAACGCAGGCATTAGTCGCCTAAGAATTGTCATGAACCATTAATAATCATTATCGAGTAATAAACTGCAGTGAAATGCAAACATAATACATTTCAGATTTTTTATTTTTACACATTTGGTTTTAGTAACGTAGAATTTAGCTTATAATTTGCAAAATATTACCGCATATATGCACAATTGCGACAAGAACAGAATTTTCAAAAGAACGTTCAAATATTATTTATAGGATTACGTCATTTAAATGTGAACTTGGTCAATTATAAGTGGATAAGGTACGTACTCTGTATTTTACCATGATAAAAAAGTATGATCGAATGAGAGGGGGCAGTAGATACGCATAATTTGACAACTGAAAGATAGCGAATAGTCGTTAAAAGGGCTCCTTCTGTTTGATAATATCTCGTTATCGACACTCTAGTTGGTGCTTCGTAATAGATAAGACAAATGCTTGCTTACACTGCAATACACGTGCTGTCTTGTCATTTTGTGCTATTTTTTCACGTATCTACAATTACGGATAAAGTGTTCATACCTGCAATTGCATATGCAATCCTATACTATATTATTTGCAAGATTTTGATGATAATGTTTCACACTTTCCTAAAATTATCCCAAAACATATAAACATATTCCTAAAATTATTCTCTAAAAATATTATCTTTTTTGAAATTTTACAATTTTGGAGTAAATGCAGATTATCGCAGATTTTCTAATAACTTCCTAACAAAGTATTTTCTTCTATAAAAATCGGACTGTTTATGTAGTGCAAAGATAAAAGGGACGTAACATGAAGAAGATGATATTTTAATTCATCATAATATATTTTATTCCTTATATCGGGAAGCTGCGATAAATACCATTGAAATATCAAATCTACATGCATTTTTAACATGTAAAACTTTAAACTGCAATGGAAATTATAAGTAAAAATGGTGACAAGGCTTGGAAAATTTCTATGTTGAAACCAGCGTTTACGACCTGTTGTCCCACTTGCAGGAAGTTCTTGTTCGAGAAAATGGACATGTAGAATGTTAAGTACTTGTTCAAGACCACTTCATGCACGAAGTCTCTAAACACCTTGGCGTGCTCAATTTTGTCTTCGTAGAGACGCGTCAGGTCATCCATCGAAATAAGGGAAGCGGTATCCTCCATATAGCCATTGATTCCACCGGTGACCTTATAAGGAGTCAAGTAAGCTGTTATTCTAGAGGTCAGAGGTCGGATACTAAGGGCTTTGTTGAAATTGTTCACCACCGAGTTTACATCAAAACCATTGCCCTGCGTATAGTTCAGCAGCACCTTGAATTCAGGCGCCTGTTCCACGTCTTGTACCCACTGTTTCGACTCGTTGCTGTTCATCAACTTCATGACTGTTTGGAAATGTTCGTCCTGGGCCAGGTAGGCTTTCGATATTTCGAGGAGCTCCTCGATCGCAATCAAGTCGACACATTGCTGGAGCTCCCTGGAGAGATCCAAACACGTGAATGGGACTTGGAGGGCGTTCAGAGGATTGACCGCAATCAGAACAACTAAGAACACTACGATGTCTGTCATCTGCAAAAAATGAGTTCTTTGAATATGGTTGATACGCGTTTATGTTCTGAGGAAAGAATTCTACTGCTTTATTACGCTATGGGTATAATGAATGCACGTTTTGACCCATAAAATATCTGAAAAATGATGTAGCTATTCTCATCATAAAATTCTAGTTCGTAAGTATCCAATGCATCATAGTCTAAGGTACTGTTCTGTGACAAATCGGATAAAGGATCAATGTACAAAATTCAACGGAATCAGGATTAAAAATGCTTCATGTATGTAAAAGTCAACAATTTTCTCTTCTTCTTTGACTTCTTTTAGTTAATCGTATTTCGCCTCTTGATGTGAACTGCCGCCAGATCGTGTCCCGTTGCATTTTATGTACGAATAAGGCAGATCATAATTGCATTTCGATAAGCTTAATCGATTTCATTGTGTACCTGTAAAATACGTTATATCGTACTCCGATTGCAAATGACTTAGTCTAGCTTCATATCACTATGCCATTTTCGATTAAGTAGCATTAATGTTATGAACCTGTCGATTTGTGAAAATGTTTTGAAGACGTGCGATGTTATCTGTGACACCAACGTGTCAGTTCCACATGATTGTTACGTCATGGAACAGTTCGGAAATAATTTTAGGTTTGTGGTATACCTATGAAGCTACATATTGTACCAGCTTGTTATATCATTTCCAAGAAGACGTTTCCATGACCTCCATAGCCTCCTTTGGGAGCTTCATTAAGAGTGACGCAAAAACGTTCATATAGGAAATGTTTATTGACGTACGGTGGCTACTTTCCCATCTCCTCCGAGACCTCTTGCCATTCATTCGCAAACATCCACAGTAGGAAAGGAATGCGTTTCTTCTGCAAAAAAAAAATGTTTGAATGTTACACAACTTGTTTAATTACAAGCGGATCAAGCAGGTGTATTAGCACGGTAAAAATGCATGATAGAATGAGAGAGTAATAAGTATATAAGAAACCCCTCCCGATTGATAATAATCTTGTCGGCAACATTCGAGTTGCCACCTTATAGTAGATAAGAAAGATGTTTGTACACAATTCCTTGATATTCTCTGGTAACATTTCTTTTCGCATACAATTGCGTAAAAAATGCTCACTCGTGGAACTGTATATTACTCATCGCGAGGTTTTCGCGATAATGTTTTACATTCTTATAAAGTATTATCAGTCTTGTTAAATGTTCTTTTATATTGGTATAAATATGTAGTTAGCAAACATTTTTTAATAAAATCTTTTCTTATGTAAAATTCAGACTACTTAATAGCGCAGTGGTAACAAGGATGTAGATGAAGAAGGTGATATTTCAATGTAATATAATTATATTTTATTCCTTAAGAGATAAATAAACAATAAGCATTATAGAATTGGACTTCTTAAAACCTAATACTTTCAACTTTAAATTACAGTGGAAGTTACAAGTAGTAAGGGAGCGAAAACGTGGAAATAGTTTCTATCGATGCCAGATTCTGCGGCCTGTTGTTCCAAATTTTGGAAGTGCTTATTCGAGAAAACGGATAGGTAGAAAGGTAAGTATTTGGCGGAGATCACTTCGTGCACGAAATCCCTGAATGCCTTGGAGTTCGCTATCCTGTCTTCGTAGATCTGCGCAAATTTGTCCATCGAAAGAAGTCTACCGATATCGTAGATGTAGCCTTCGATTCCACCGGTGATATCGCGATAAGGGATCAAATAAGCTCGTATCGTAGAGACCAAGGGTGGGATACCAAGGGCTTTGTTGAAGTTGTTTGTCACCAATTTTATATCAAAACCACATTTCTGTATGAAGTCCAGCAGCATTTTGTATTCCGGTGCCTTTTCGACATCCTGTATCCATTGTTTCGATTCGTTGCTTCTGAGCAACTTTATAGCTGTTTGGAATTGTTTGTCCTGAGCCAGATAGGCTTTCGATACTGCGAGTATTTCATCGATCGGGGTTATGTCCACGAACTGCTGTAAATCCCTGGCAAGGTCGCCCGAACCCGTGGCTGGGACTTTGATTTTGATGGCATTCAGAGGACTGGCCGCGACCAGGACGACAAAGAGCGCTGCGATGGCTTTCATCTGCGAGGAAACAAAATCTTTGAATATCGTTGATACACGTACACATAAGTTCAGAGGAAAAAGTTTATATTGACCTGTGATTGATTATACTGTGTTTGTAATTAACTCTACTTCTATTTTATCCGCAGCACAAATAGAATGCTTTCTCACGTCATGGTTACAGAAGATGCGCGTTCTGACTAATAAAGTATCGAAAAAATAATGACGGGAAGTTCAATAGAATCAGCAAAAAAGATTATATTTGGTATGTGAAAATACAAAATTTGTTCGCATAGATTGGTTTCCAATGGAAATGGTACATGTTTAGCACACGCTTCATGCAATGAAATTATATGGTTAGGCACTTACCCTTGATACTTCTCTTCTCCTTTCACTTGCTTTAATCGCTTGTAGCTTTCTTCTCGATCTGTACTACCACCAGGTCGTGTCCTATTGCATTTTATATACAAGTGAAACGAGTGATAATTGTAGTTTGATAAGATTAATAGATTTTTAGATATCCCCGTAAAGTGCATTATCTCATATTTTATTTGTGAATAACTTATTCCAGTCCAATACCTCTCCACCGTTTTCCATTGTATTGTGTTAAATGTAAGAACATGTATCTATTCCTGGAAATATTTTGATAAATTTTATATATAACCTGCGTGCTAGTTTCACAATGATGACTGGCTCGAACGAGAGGACGCTGGAGGGGATGCAACAGAAAGTAATTCACCGAGGTTCCTGGAGCACCCCTGGCATACGCGTAGGATGCCCAACGTGGAGTTTTACTCGGTAGGAGTCCGACACTACTCTGCTGCTGCCGTTATTAGCGGCAGCGGAGTGTCCATGAGGATTTCTCCACGTGCAAAAAAAAAGTTTCACAATGGTAATCACAGAGATTATCGATCAATTCGAAAGAAGATTTCGCTTTCTTGATAAAGGAAACTGTATAATCTACGAGCTTATTCTACCAAGAAAAAGTTTCTTCGACTTCTTTAGCCTGCTTTGGAAACTTCATCAAAAAAGGGATACAAACATAACACCACATAGAACATATTTATCTATCGACATATGGTGGCTACTTTCTTAGCTTCATCGAGACCTTTCTCCCTCCCGAACATTATTAAGCTCGAAAACTTCCTTTACAAAACTTTAATCCAGTATGAATTAAGATATAGATTACAATTTCCATTGTTTCGTTACTGTTTCGCCACGTGTATCAATTAGAAGCATGGAAAAGGCCACGTCAACTACTACTCGAAAGGGATCTTAGATGAATTAAACAATTTTTTTATAAAAAGAACTATGATACAAAAATACCATTAATATTCTCATAATATTTCACACTAGAAATTGTAAAGGACACTTTCAATTGCACGAATGTTCAAAGTATAACATATGACGTTGATGGTTCATGTAACTCTGCAAAGTCTGCTACTTCCTTATGAGAAAATATATAAAATTCATTGAACTGAACCGTTAAACACGGTCGATCATAATTCATCATCGAAAGTATGCCCGCGGCGTGTTTTCCCAAAGCGACCAATGCTCCATTTCTATGTGTGGAAAAAGTTATGCCATTTTGGAAGGAATGGTAAATACGAATCACGCTCGCGATCGAGCTGCTGAATAAATTTATGCAGACATCGATCGGCTAAAAATTGCCATAAATAGCTAATAATCACTACTGAGAAACAAAAAGCAATGAAATGTCAACGTGACAAATTCCAAATTTCTTACTCTTATACATTTTTTTGGTATTGTTTTTGGTATTGTAAAATCTACCTTAGAATTTGCAAAATATTTGCAAACATGTTCGACAGCAATAGAATACGGTACATTTCGAAAATTTTTGTAATGTTATTCAATTTGTCTAATTACGAATCAGCTGACATGTATTAACACAAGAACATGATAGAAAGAGAGAGAAAGAAAGAGAGAGAGAGAGAAGAGCATAAGTACGATTATATGATTGTAAGGTTACAGATAATTTTTTTAAGGGGCAGCTTCCGCTTAATAGTATCTTGTCGGCAACATTCGAGTTGCCACCTCATAGTAGATAAGAAAGTTTGTACACAATTCCTTGATATTCTCTGGTAACATTTCTTTTCGCATACAATTGCGTAAAAAATGCTCACTCGTGGAATTGTATATTACTCATCGCGAGGTTTTCGCGATAATGTTTTACATTCTTATAAAGTATTATCAGTCTTGTTAAATGTTCCTTTATATTGGTATAAGTATGTAGTTAGCAAACATTTTTTAATAAAATTTTTGTCTTATGTAAAAATTAGACTACTTAATAGTGTAGTGGTAAGAAGGATGTAGATTACAGAAAGAGTAAACAAATATTTCAGTGCAAAATAATTATATTTTATTTCTTACGAGACAAATGAACAATAAGCATTATCGAATTGAATTCTCAAAACCTAATACTTTCAACTTTAAATTACAGTGGAAATTACAAGTATTAAGGGAACGGAAACTTGGAAATAGTTTTTATTGATGCCGACGTCTCCGGCCTGTTGTTCCAAATTTTTGTAGTGCGTATTCGAGAAAACGGATAAGTAGAAGGATATGTATTCGGCGGAGCTCACTTCGTGCACGAAATTTCTGAATACCTTGGAGTTTGCTATCTTCTCTTCGTAGAGTTGCTCCAACTTATCTATCGAAATAAGACTACCGATATCTTGGACGTAACCTTCGATTCCACCGGTGATCATGATATGAGGAGCGAAGAAGGTTTTTATCCTAGAGACCAAAGATGGGATACCAAAAGCTTTGTTGAAACGGTTCACCAGCAATTTTATATCCAAACCGTCGTTCTGCATATAGTTCAGCAGCGTTTTGAATTCAGATTCCTGTTCGACCTCTTGTACCCATTGTTTCGATTCGTTGGTCCTGAGCAACTCAACGACTATTTGGAATTCTTTATCCTGAGCCAGGTAGGCTTTCGATATTTCGAGAATCTTTTCAATCGGGATTATGTCGAGAAAAGGCTCGAGCTCCCTGGCTAGAGCACCTGAACCCGTAGCTGGGAGTTGGTAAGCATTCAGAGGACTGGCCGAAACCAGGGCAACCAAGAGTGCTACAATAACTTTCATCTGTAAAAAAATTAGTTCTTTATTATTGTTGATGCGCGCTTATGTTTAGAGGAAGAAGTTTAGACTGCTTTAATAGGGTATGGTTACAGTGGATGCGCGTTCCGAGGAATAACATATTTGCAAGACGATGTAGCTAGTCTCATAACGAATTTGTTAAAACTTCAGTCGGTGAGCATCCAGTGTATCATGTGTATGAGTTTAAGAAACATTAGTGAGCGAAATTTAATAGAAGGCAAGGAGAACAATTCTATGCTTCATGTGTGTGAAAAGCAACAATTTTTTCATATAGCTTATTGATCATTAAAATGATGCATGCTTGGTAGTCGTCTAATTCAAAGAAAGTTGTATCGGTACTTACCTTCGATGCTTTCCTTCTTCTTTGACTTTTTTAGTCGCTTTTCGATGTGAACTACTGTCAAGTTGCGTCCCATTGTACCTTATATACAAGTTGTGAAGACGATAATGTTATTTCGATAAGATTTATCAATTTGGAGATATACTTGTGAACTGCGTTATCTCGTACTCTCCTTGCAAATTACTCTAGTTTCATATCTCTGTGCCATTTTCCATTGAATCGTAGTAATTATAAGAACGTGTCGATTCGTGGAAATGTTTTGATGACATGTAACGTTACGTGACATCTGCGTGCGAATTTCACATTGATAGTCAAACAATTGGAAAAAAGATCTTGATTTGATGATAAACGAAATTGTATGAAGGACCGGCTTATTCCACCAAATCAAAGAAGAATACATTAGCTGACAAATTTCCTCGACCTTTGTGACCTGCTTTGGGAGCTTCATTAAGCGAAATGTAAAAATGTTTGCACACAGAAAATATTTATTGACGTATGATAGCTACTTTCCAGCTTCGACGAAACCACTCGCCCACCCGGTTTTTATTAAGCACGTAATCTTCCCATATAGAATTATTACCGAATTACATAAAATTGAAGTTTGTCTAAAATTGCAGTTTCGCTGCTATTTTGTCGCGTGAATCAACCGTATGCTTCGGAAAAAGTGCATCAAGGAAAGGAATCTTAGACGAGCTAAACAATTTTACATAAAGGCAACTGTAATGCAAATATACTCTTAGTATTTTCATAATATTTCGCACCCTTAATTGAAGATACGCATGTGCACCTTCGTTTACGTAATTATTCAAAATCCATCCATTTCGTATCAGAACTTGGTTCCTAAAGATGTTCGATCGGTATTCATCCCTGAATGCATGTCCAGTACCGTATTCTAAAAGCGGTCAGCGCTTCATTTCTCGGGGTGGGAATTTAAGTCACGCCGTCGCGAAAGGAATTAATTCCGTTGAAGACGTCGTTTAGTTGTATGAACGAAACATACCGGTGTGAGTTCGACGAGGACGAGGTCGAAGGGTGTACGGATGACGGGGGGAGATACAGAGCTCGGGGCTGTGCTAAGGCAAGCGGCTCGCGGTGTCTGCGGCAAACAATTCCAATTAACTCGCCGGAATTGGAATAGGACTCCTCTCGTCGACGCTTTCTCGACCGAGAGATCGTCTCCTGGGTGCACGAACGTCGACGACGACGTGGGGAACGCGCGCGCGTTCCTCGCCTGGCCTTTCTCACCCTCTTCCATCCACGTTCTTCGATATCTTCCTCTCCGTCCACGCGCAGAAATTAGCTGTCCATCTAAAAAGTTGGCGAAAACACGCTCCACTGACAAGGAGAACGAGAGATTACGCAACTCACGCTTACTGAAATGAAAAAACTTGGTGGATCTTCCAAGTTTCCTCATTGGTATTTACATTTCAATTGAGAATCCTCGATCGAAAGGACGGAACAGCGTATTTTCGAAAACAAATATTCACACGATCAGAACATCGGTGCATAATTTCTTGATCCTCGTCCTAACATCCGTCTCTCTATCTGTCCTATTCGAAAGGCGGAGCTGGTTGGTAGCCGGGGAGGTATAATTCAATCAGGCTTTGGTAGGGGATGTTTGTCAAGTACGGTTTCTTTGCACGTGCACCGTGAGCGAGTGAATAGCTACCCGTTGGACCATTATCCGGCGCATAATGCTCGTCATCGTCGTCATCGTCGGCCAGGGATAGAGCAAGACAAGGAAGAAGAAGAAGAGACAGACAGAGAGAGAGAGAGAGAGAGAGAGAGAGAGAATCATAAAGCACAGGGTTGGGCCGTCGCCCTAGACAATGCGGTTCTTGAGCTGCTCAGATATTGAAGACGCCCGAAAGCGGTGTGTACCAATCTCGGTGTGTACCTAGCGTCTAGCCCGCTACTCTACATTATTAAATCTCACCCGTGTGGACCGGCCACACAGGACGATGGTGTTCTTTCGTCGCTTTCGAGATGCCGTCGAGCGACGTGCGTCGAATTTTCAACAGGACAGAACGCCCGGTCAACGTGGTGGGACGTTATCACGCGTTATCGCCCCACACTGCGATGTGTGGAAAAATTTTAAGGGTATCTTGGACGATAGTAGTAGGGATTAACGGTGATAATCGGTGGTCACGTAAAAAATACTGAAACGATATTCTTTTCGAAACTCTTTCGACGCGTAATTTTTTTCGTTACACAACCCTCCCACCCTTTGTTCCAATCAATCGACGCACGCAACTGACATCGGGTATACCTACGTAAGCCGCACTTCTCAATTATCGATGCTTATCCTCAAGGTTTGTCGTTCAATGGTATTATTTAGTATGATTTTTATTGTTCACGTGAAATTCTATCATTCCACTCGAATTTCAAGTGTTTTCGTGAAATTTATTACAGGTAGCGATCTTCCTAGAAATTAAATAAAATTTCATCAAGGATTTCTAAACAGCGTTAAATAATTGTTCCTTTATTTCTGGTAACTGTAAAAGAAACGAATGAGATTGTTACTCGCTTCAAGAGATTTTCATCATTTTTTTAATCAAAGTTTGATTTTAAAAATCTGCATCTTTGGGATAAAATCTTTATTGCGATAAAGATGTGGAGAAAAAGAAAAGTAATTGATTCTAGAAACTACTATACGAAATTTTCGAAATTATACTCCTAATGAAATAACGTAAGCAACATCATGCAACGAAATTTTCCTTATTCGTTCCATTTCAAACATTCCTTCTTTTACTCAATAATCGCATAAAACGTCGTAAAATTTCTTCGTGTGTAAACGGGGCAAAAGCATGGTTCGCATGGTGGTTGAAAATAATTCAGAAGGCGCTAGTCCATACGGCTCGTCTTAAGCAGCAATAACCGGGTCCAATTAGCCGGTGAGAACTACATATTCCGTCTCCCATTTACGACGGCATAATGCTACCTGTTTCACGCAGAGCCACGTATAATTACAGACTAATGCCGGAGCGTCCGCAATCGTGGCAGGTGGCACATAATCGCGGCCTCGTAACCCTCGAACGAGTTAATCCCTGAGACGTCGCGCCGTTTCCCGCGACGCCTGCAACCAGTGTCATCTCGTCGTCGCCGTTAGACGTCGTCGACGTCGACGGCTCTGCGTGGTTGTCGTCGCCGGTGAAATCGTCGGGCAAGAGACGACATTTAAAAGTAGCTATATAGCGCGACTTGATCCGCTTACCGGGTTTAAAAGTCAAGTGCTAAAAGCGCAATTCATCCCATCCAGTCGAGACATAGTGGGGAGAAGGTGGAGACCGGAGGAAATCGGCCGTGGAGAAGTTTCTAGGAGGACGATAGAGGAAACATAGTTGGCTGTTCTCACTCTGGTGTCTCTGCTCGTCGTCGTTCCGACCACTTCGTTCAACGGCTCATTTTATTTTCCGACGCGAGAAGGTATCGTTCGTCCCGTATGAAAGTCTGCCTGCCTTCTTTCTCCCTTTTCTTTTTTCTTTTCTTTCGTTCGTCCGTCTCGCGCTTTCGTTTCTAGTTTCTGTGTTTCTATTTTCTGCCTCTTCCAAGATTGGAGGGTCGACGGAGCGGAAACAAGGGGTGACTACGTCCTTTCTCTGCCACACAGTTTTTTTTTCTCTTCTTTCTGTTTGCGCGCCGCTCGAGTGGCACCGTTTACCGAAGCTGAAGGTACGTAGTACGTATTATTGCGACGGCAATCGTTCCCGGGATAAGCAATGAAATTTCAAAGTCTAGAATCAACCCTCTAAGGACTTGTGCATATTGCTTCGTCCAAGTCTTGTATATTGACATTTGTGGTTTTGAAATATTTTATGTTTCGTGTGTTCCTTTCTTTAACTGTGTTATTACGTTAACTATTGGGATCTAGGAATCTGCTTTTACAATTGTCTGACTACGATAATCAAATCGGTAGAATTCGCACGAATAATTCATTTTTTATTACTTCTAACAGTGAGAGTTACTTCTATAAAATTTGTCCCCTTCATCTAATTACCCTTAGGTAATTATTCTTGGGTAAAGCATTCACTTAAATGATCGTTAACTGTTCCCTATTAATTTTCCTAACTACCTATCATGTCGTAACTACATAACATCCAAACTATTGGAACGTTACATTATGTATGTATGTCTGTAATTTCTGGCTGATGGTCCTTAGTCTGTGAAACGTGGAAACTAAAATCGAGGTTCAAACCCGACTATGTTGTAATTAAAATCTGTTTATTGAATGCATACCATTATCAATACTGTAAATACGATTCGACATCATAAAACAAACGATTCTCTATAAAGCAGACGATTATTTTGCAATTTAGTCATTTTCTACATTTTAGTATTGAAACATACAATCAGCGCTTACATTTTCAGAAATTAAACGATTTAAAGTTAATCGATTTGGCTTTTGTACGATTCAATTATAAAAGTAAGCGAACAAAGACGACATAGCGTTTCCACTGAAGCCCTGTCGTGATATCGCGATATTCGTGGATAGGCTAGCATCTGTTTCGCAAACTCCTCCTCTCGCGGTTATTTATCAACTTCGCAACTTATTGAGTGTCACGATAAACAATTTTTCCAAACATTTTAGCATTATGACGAGTTGATGTATCGATCAATAAATGTTTTTAGATAAAGTAATGCGAAATACCAATTTAAAATATCGAGAAGTTCCGATAACAGCGACATTTGCGCAAAAAATTGGGCGGCGCAAATTCGCACAAATGACGAACCTTCTCTGATAAGACTGTTACAATATATGTATATGTGTATATATGTTTAAAGCTATTTTACAATGTTTCTGCGAATACAATTTACAACAATACCATTTATCGTATGATTATGTGCAATTTGGAACGAATAATGATTTTTTTCGTTGTAGGATGATTATTGAGGACTGTATTGAATAATTTTATACGTAATGTAAAAAAATAGGATTAGATTCAAGAAAGTTTTACTCGAGGAATGAGTGATTCGCCTTGGTTACTTGTCAAAAGGATTTGAAGATTTTGATAGTAAGTAAATTTGATATTAAGTGTGACTTAATTATAGAATATTTTACTGAAACAAATTTTATTTTATTTTGGGATAATACATAAAGAAAAGCATAAAGACTCTGAGCATAGAATTGACAAAAAGGGGAGAACGAATTTTTCTTAATTTCTTGGAACTATTTCTTGATTCGAGGATCGAAAGCAGGATTTAAGTCTAATCTAATCCTCTATATAATATATTCTGCCTTATTTTATCGATAACTTTCTTAAACATAATCAGGTATTTCATGAAACTTTCCATATTC
Source organism: Bombus pyrosoma (assembly GCF_014825855.1). Classification (NCBI taxonomy): domain Eukaryota; kingdom Metazoa; phylum Arthropoda; class Insecta; order Hymenoptera; family Apidae; genus Bombus; species Bombus pyrosoma. The sequence goes on from NC_057776.1 coordinate 12,301,831, forward strand.
CCCAGCTCATCATCGAACTACCAGGTATCCAACCCTCATACAATTGTTGAGCGAATCCACTACAGCAGTTTTTACGATTCGTACTCAATTAAGTTGTTTACTGTTTATCAGAGCTTCAGCACACGATCGTGCGCAAAATTTCGTTCGATGTGAGCGAAGCTTAAAGCATGAAACGGCTGCTTTGAGTCAACGACACCTGTGTGTTGGTAGCGTTGCAGCGAGAACGTGAGACAGGCAGCAAGAAATAGAGGAGACAGAGGGTACATCGGGTGGGATGAGGGTTGCCAGGGTGAGTTACATCCACAGGGAGAGCACCAATGTTATTAGAATGCTTGGGAGTAGGTCCGTAATCAGCAGTACTCGCTGGCTCTCCAATTCGAGTCGAATTCACAGCCGAATCACGTCGTTATTTAACGAGATTATGTCGTTAACCGGCAGGATGCAGCCTCGGCCGATGTCGATCGCGATATGAAATTAAACTCGTACATTTTTTCCTGATTAACGAGCGCCGGATACGTAATTGCGTTTACGCTTTGCACGCTCGCCGTTCCGACTGTCTCGTCGGGATGTTCCGTTGTTTGTCCGCTGTTCGATCGATCGATCCGCAATGATATAGCCTTCTTGTACACTTCAAGAAATAGCATTTCATCGAGCCGTAATTGTCAAATCGTGGAAATCAATCGTGGAAAGTTACCTTCATTCGCTTCTGGTAACTTATTGTTTGTCAAACAATCATAAATTCTCCGTATGGTCCCTACACTTTAGAATTATTCACAATGTACTTAACTATAAATTTTATTTCATACTAAAATTATCTTATAACGCGTCTCTTATGTTTCTGTCTTAAAAACAGTGGATTAAAAATTTTCACAAAATATTTCTCCAAAATTTCTAATGCAGATCCAAATCTTCGAACAATTTCTGAAGAAAATAACCACCTGTCAACCTATTCTACCCTAGACAAAATCGAGTCGAAGCCTTTACTCTACCTTTTCCAAAGGTAACACGAGCCTACGCTATTCACGCGATCTTCGAAATAGCACACGTCGACCGATCGCTTTCCCAGCCGGGCCATTAACACGTTCACCCTCTTCCTTACCTCTCCCATTCACTCCATCGATTTCCACCAGCGATGTAGTGTCCGGAATAAGTCGTAATAAGAGGCGCGTGAAACATATCCAAGATTCCAAGGGGTTTCCCTTCGATTGGGTCAGGCTTCTAATGAACTCATCAACAGCCGAGTCTGACGGCTCCCGACGAATGAATGAATTTCGTGCGTGCCTCCTCCGTTTCGTCGATCGGAATGTCGTAATGGAGGCTGTCTGTGGAATATCGGAACGACATCGTTGGAACCGTAATGGGGCTGAGACGAAGGCAAACGATTTTAAAGACCCTCGAATGGAGACCAGCATAAACTTTGATTGTCAAATAATAGAGCAACGAGGCTGTTACGCTCCAACGATAGTTTATTTTCCAATCTGCATACCAATATCTATAATAATCGTTCTTTATATGTATATTATAGACCAATCTCAACACGAAGCAGAGTTTTCAAGCCACTTCACCACGCCAGGCTTGTAACATACACTCAATTTCCTTCCATTATCATATTCCATGACTAGATATTCAGAGAAATTTACAAATTATCGGCCATAAACAATCCACCGATGGCTGATTCCCAGGGGGGGGGAGGCTGAAATAAGAGAGTGACGAGAATTAGGAAAATTAGATGCATCCTTCGAAGATTGAATATAGGAATTACGCGTCGGAATCGACGTGGTGTAATTTACGTAATGGAATAGAAAGACGCAAGGGAGAAGAATGCAAAAACGCGATAGGCGTCCCATTTAAATGGCTCCGTTTCTTGTTTACCCTCGGCTTTAGCCTCTGGCAGCCAGCGTAGGTTCGTGCGCGACTCTCGTTGACTTGTCGGCCGATTTAAGCGGCGAATTTATCGCGACCAGCTGGTCCGCGTAACGAGAGGGTGGAATACACGGGGTACTTCTTGCGGTGTGGTAGATTGGATACGCGGAATGGGTTTTAATGAGGCGGTATTGCTGTTGGGACCATTCAGATCGCTCTGGGATGAAGATGTGTCTTTGGTTCGGAAGAATAATTGTATCGGTACCATAGATCCTCGGGTAAATTTGTCGTGGTTTCAGAAGAAACCGCGGAGTTTATAATTGAATAACACACAAACTATGTACGTATATCTAGAAATAATTTCTCCAAATATCTTTAAATAGGGCATTCCTTCCTCGTTCGTTCCTTAGATTCCTTCTCCATGAGAACACGGTGAATATTTGGCGAATAAGAAAATATCCCGTGAAAAGAATAGCCGTTTAACAGAAAGAAAAAATTCCATAGAATAACATAGTAGAAAAAAGTTTCATAGAATAGTCGTCTTGAATATACGTAAAATGAACGTACGATTGGGCTGTTACGTTTTGTAGTTTTATAAAAAGTCTGAAAATTTCGTAATTGAAATACAACACAGATTATCTATTCCATTCTTTACCAACCATAAGAAACAGCCTGTGCACAGTGAATATTTAGGAAGGAAGGAAAAAATCCTGAAGGATAGGACGAAAAAAATGTTTATCGGCCGGTTGTTTTGGGTAGCGGGTGTGCGTATGACTGGCTGGTAGGAAAGCTTGGGGCATTGTGCGCAAAATTTCCACGGGGGAGGAGAATTCATGGGGTAATTCCGTGTTCGATACACCGTGTGCGCTTAAGGCTGCGATGTTACCGGCGTCACATAAGCGTAATACCGGATAAGCCGCAATAATGCAGACCCGCTGTGCGTGCATGCGAAAGTGGAATGGATCCTGCTACTCGGGGAGCTTCAGTGGCCAAATGTCTGTAGAGCGTAATCATCGCAGTGAAACGGGTGCCACTCTATCTTTACCAATCCGCGAAAACTTTTTATCCTTCTATCACGACGAATTCGTTGCTTCTGTCAGTTGTCAGTGACATCGTCAACCGCGTGGTTCCATCGCATTGATTTTACAAACTAGAACATCTTTAAATGAACCAGTTATTCCATAACATCCATAAAAACTCCATCCATAACAAAATCCACAACAAATTTTCTAAATATCTTTGTATCTGATTGTAATATTACATAAGTTCCGATTTAAGAAATGTACAATATTATTGGTTGACCTTCTTTTGAAGATGTCTAAATTATACCATAAGATGTTTAGTCTTAAAACATAGGTACCTATATAAAGTGGATCTCTTCAAGACATTCTACGATGTTTATATACAAGTTAATGACATCATCCTAAAAAGAAATTGTCAGATGCGACCTCGTCGGAGAGGATCTCTGAGAATAACGGAAAAAACGTACGAGCGAAATAGCTAGCAGTTATTATACAGGAAGGTTCCCTGAGGACTAGGCTTCCAAGAATTAGAAGCTTCAAGACATTTTTCACGAAGACGACGTTAGCTTCCACCGTCAGGTTAATGAATCAAGGGAACGCCCCAGAGAATGCGAAAACAATTTGCGGGAAGCTCGACGTTCCCGATTCGGACTCTCGGCTATTAACCCCCTGGAACTTGGACAAGCGGCGCAGAGAGTCTACTTCGGTAGACCCGGAAAGAAAAAGAAAACGGAAAGAAAGACACGAGTCCGTGGCCGTGCCATAACTTAGCACGGTATTACGAGATACTAAATTCTCGGTTACTTTATCTCCCGGGGAGCTTTCTTAAAGAATGTTTACGATAAAGGGGTGAGCCTTTGTCTCCGCGTTTCCGACATTACTTGGAAATTACCGCGACGCCTCGGCCAGATTCCCGTCCTTCCTTTGTCCCCTTTTCCCGAGGTGTATTTAAAACAATACCGAGTAATCGCCGGTGTTTCCACCCCCTTTCGCTGCAAGCGCCGAGGGCTGGAACGGGGAATTCTGAAGACGCTTTAAAGGTATATCGTCCGAAATTAAATCGTAAAAACGTGGAAGGAGACGGAGGGGAACGAGCGTTCGAGCGAGCTGCCGCGACAAAACCGCGACGTAAAATGACGAGAACAATGAAAGAATAAAATCCCTCCGTGGGAGTAATTAGCGCGAGGAGCATTAAGGAGACATGGGGCAATTTCGACCGTCCATTTTTCATGGTAATCTCCGGTATTCGCGCTCACCGACCAACCTCGGATCGGTGTTTTCCATTCGCCTTGGCGATCGATCGTGAAAATCGAAAACCGACGGATTGAGGAGTGTGAGAAAAATTCCTCGGGAAGCGTTCAAGGACTACTGACTGGAAAGTTTAGGAATATTCAACGACGAATTTAGAAACTATTTATTGCGTTGTCTGTATTGAAATATCACATAGATGGAAGAACTACTAGAATTATATCAAGATGAGATGTTCTTGGTTATTGGTGTTTGTGTAAGCGGTGACGTACGAATCTCAACGATGTCAGCACGATACAGTTAATCGAAAGCCGACACAGCGGAAAGATCAAAGACCTTACAAAAGGCTTGGCAAAACTGCGTCAGGTCGTCCTGGAAACCATTCCAACAAATTAAATTAAACGGCCGTTTGTCGTGTTTTCACGGTGAATTTATTTTTCGATTGAATCGCATATTCGATAGACCGGAATTAAAATAACGCGTCACTGGTAGCGCGGTTCCTCGCGTTTCAATCGAATTTAACAAATATCGTTGGCGCGTGGTCGTCACATTTCAGCGTTTCCGCGCAGATTTCAGCCACCAAAGAAATTTCTAGAGGACTTCCGGTCCCGTCAATTGTTCCCCGGTTTTCTCGGACAAGGGGCTTGACGAGGGAAACGAGCGCATAAATTTCGCCTGAACGGCATCAGCCCGGGAACGATTTTCAGCATTATCCGCGCAAGCGAAGGATAATCCGGATTTGTGCAATCGGCCCTCAGCTGCAACGGTTCGGCAACCGGATGTGCAAACCGGCTCGGATAATAACTAGCTGCTTATCGGACATTTAAGACGATTTCGCTACGCTACTCCAGGCGTCTCTGAAACGACGCCAGAAATCGGGAATGATCCAGACTGCATCGAGATCTTGAATTCGATCTGCGGTTGTTAACGCTCCGTCTATCCCAAACTTTCATTCAAGGAAAACTGATGCACCTTGATCGCTGATTTAATGGTGATGTTGTAGCTATAAGATAAGTTGTTGTATCCAATAAGTTTGTACTTTGTATTAAAATTGAGATTATATATTTAATCTTTTTCGGAGAATTTCTTCAAACGGTTCCCGATAGACAAAGAAAATAGTTTCCTTTTAATGAAAATATTTAAGTTGGAATATTTCGATTGAAATACTTGATTCTGAAAATAATTTAAAATCAAAATTAAAGTCAGAATATTTGAATTACAGCCCCCAAACTTCCAGTTATGAATTAATAAGTATCATGTCGAATATCCTCGAAGTGAGCTTTGATTGTTTTGAACGTGATCTTGGACGGATCAGCGAACACATGGTAAAATTGTTTTGCGATACAATAACGGGAAACGATCGTTTAGACCGGATGAAATCGCAAAGCTTCTTTCATGATTGTTCACACATTTGCGAACAATGCGGTTGCAATTCAGTGTGGGAATTAGCGGTCGTTAGCATGCGTAATTAACGCAGCCGTTTCGAATGCAGAGGAAATTCGTTGATGAAAGTCCGCGGGAAAGTATCGTTAAAAATTGAAGCGATGCTCGGGAAGCAATTTCAAATGTAAATTACAGTCGGTCAGTGGAAAACGCGGCTGTGTGCTCCGCTTGTCAGTTGATATAATCATTCTGTCCAACTCCTTTCCCTGAAATCGGTTTTTCCGAATTGCCTTTCTCCCTTCTTTCTTCTCTTCTGCTTTTCAATAAAGATCGAAGCAATAATGATAATAAATGAACCTTCTTTCGCAGAGTTAACATACTAAATAATCAGATTAAACGCACTAAAGTAGCTATATCGGATGTTTCGTTTGTCAGAGAACGTATTCATTGTAACATAGAAGTAAAGGAACAAGATTACTACAACGAACTACGCGATGTCCCCATATGGTTTCAGACTTCACGGCGCGATATTTAACGAAACCTGTGTCGAAGTCTTGAACGGTGGATACCGCAAACTGCATTCAAAGTCCTTCAATAATATCAAGTATAAAGGACAGAATTAATTCACTTTCGAAATTACGATCGACGGTAAGATTAGGACGGCTTAGAACTCCGGTCGAAGAACTTGGACTCGTTAAACTTGCGCGTCTCAGCAGCATCAATATTTGCAAGTGTAACTAGGTAAACGTTCGGAATCTTTCAGAGTTGGTTGAACCTCGTCGCGCGTTAAAACTTCGTTAAGCTCCATTAATGTATACGTCGAGCTAACCCTAGCACTCTCGCCATCCTTGCAGTCACATACCAACATCGGAACTTCCGAATCCCGATAGAATTAATTACAATTACCATGCCACGTCGTACTCGCTCGACGCGTCTTCCGTTTCGCACCTGCGTCTTACCCGTCTCTCGCTTGAAAGACGTCGAAGACGCACAGGATCAGCGCTCGATCATGGTCTACTCGCAAACAGGATCATCGTTTCATCCCAGTTTCTGAGCCAGGAAGAAATTTATCGACGATAGCGAGTGGCAAAGTCTTCCCGGAAGGAAACCGGGATACAAACTACCATTGGTGTAAGAGAAGAAGCAAGCAACGCAGAGGGAGTAATTAATCGCCAGAGGGGGTAACACGCTCGATTTCCTCCGAGCGTGGAAAAAGGCCCGAAGGAAACAATTCGTGTTGTCGCGGATCGCGTTTAATTAATTATATCCGGAAGGTAAAAAATAATCGGACGTCGGAGTCCGCGTCTATGTTTGTTTTTCGTCGATTAATTAATATTTCAGCGAACATCTCTTGGACGGGGGTGAATCGTGCGACGTCACGTCTGGGTACGACGACATCAAAGCCGGCTCGAAATTCACCCTATTACACCCGACCTCAATTTCATTAACCAAAAGTACCGCGACTACATCTCACTTACCTTGCCCCTTCGACTTCATTTATTTCGATCTCGATATGTATACTTATTTTACTGAATATATTTGCAACTATGCTTAAAGACAGATAATCGTCAGATGATCGCGAACTCGAGTTACTGTAATTACGAATGATGTTAAGAAGTCGGCAATGATCGATTTTTGGAGATTCGTGCACTGTTGAATACACTAGTACAACATTGTTAAGAAAATTCTGTGGAATATTAATCGTAGGGACCTTACCGAGAAAAGCGTTCTCCGAAATGAACGCGAATATAGTGGCTTGCTTGGGATACATATCGCGAAGAAGGGCACAGGGGAAACGTCATATAAAAAAATTTCGCGAACGACGAAGGGCGGGAAGACGTTGCCAAGTAATCCTATGGGCGGAAACGGCTATTTATTATACGTGGTCGTAACACCGAATTCATTGAACAGCGGATTCATTCGGTTGACTCTTTTATGCGAAGATAAAGCTTCAGAAAAGCGTAATACGAGCGAGGGTATAAAATCGGTGTTGGGTCGCAGGCCTCGTATTTCGTATTCACCCTTGCACGAATAGAAACTTCTCATCGGCGTGCTGTAGAAAAAAGGAAATGGATGTGGAAACGGGAGGAAATCGGAATGAAAAAATATAAAGAAAGAAAGGAAACTAAGAGGATGCAACGAAAGAAAACCGAAGGCAGGCAAGAAAAGAAGTACGCGACTAGACGTAAAAAGAAAGCATTTTCCCAGTGACCCGCTTATCTTGGAAGAATGACAACAAAAAAGTTGCCCCGTCCCGGAAACAACCAAACCGGTCACGTATATAGCCGTGTATTTCAGATGCTTTTCGGCCTGGAGGACAGAACCACGCGCTCTACCCGTGGTGAGAGTGTACGACCTAAGGGTTTGAACGCACTACCATTCGCGTGTATACGGAGCTGTGTCGCGTATATTCGGGACATGCTTTCGCAAAATATAAAAAGAGATTGCATGGCTGATTTATGTAAATATCCTTGGCCCGCGGATAAACGAGTTCCTGCCGAAGCGTACTGGAAGAGGCCTTGGCGAGGAGAAGAAGTCTCGGACGGGTAAAGACGAGAAAGAGGGGAGCGACGAGGGAGGAGAACGAGGGGGTAAAGGCTTAGGAAAGAGGAACGCCCGACGGGCATTCGAGGAGTAAATATTTTTCGACGTCGTCACTCGCGAGGGATTCGCGAGAGTTTATCGCATTTCGCGCCCAGCTGCCTCGACTGCCGTGAATCAGGCAAGAAGGTTGCCGTTCAGACGAGACGAGCTGCCATATAGAATAACGGAGAGAAAAAGAGAGGGAGTTAAAGCTCGAGAGTTGGGAAGAGGCTGCAAACCCTGGTACACGCTCATCCGGAGAACCATATTTTACCAGTACGGTCAGGACTCAGTCAATTTGCGAGTCGACTACCTATGCGCGGTTTTTCTACCGTTACAGGAACTTTAAATAATTTTCGACGCGTGTACTACGATATTTCCATACGTCCTTTTCACTGATTCTGACAACACTTTTAACTTTGGAATCGTACATATATTTCAAAAGTGTCACGATTCAAAATAATTCCGTTTGTTTTCTTTTTTTTTTTTTTTTTTTTTGTTAAAACATCGAGTTGCATTATCTTTGAAATACGTGTGAATCATACGTTATTTTTATGGATCTTTGGATATTTATCTCGACAAGGAAGAATTATATTTGTTGGTAGAAACGATCAGTGATTGATAATGACAAATTTTACCATTAGGATCGCGATGACAAATTTCTTTCCGGCAATACAATTTTAATCTACCGGTTCGTTTACATCGACCTGTATATTAGCAACTTGGTACGTTACCATACATTATTCCATTTTCTGTATTGAGCTACCGTGTATTCGATTCGTGACATTTCATTAAAACGATGTCGACGGAATATCGTTATTTCCGTGATTATTTTCAGCAGGGAAATTAATACAGTGAAGAGTGACGCGGGAACGATCGAGCGTTGCAGTTCATCAGTTGTTGAAGAGATTTAATAAAATTCGGTTTGTATCCATGTGTATTATGTCATAATTTTTTTCTTTTTCAGTAAGTTCCTCCCGAATTTTCGAGCTAAACACGAGTGAATCATCGAGTTACGTAAGTGTCACATAATTCAAAATATTGCGTCGCAATGTAATGAGCTGCTTAACTGTAATTACGTGACCACCGATAAAGCGAGATTACAATGGTCATGTGTTATATACTTTTTACATATTATCAGTTTTAACTTTTCACATCCCCACGAAGAGACCAATGTAATAAAAATGTGATTTATTATATTTGATAAACTTACGTATTACTTAGGTATTAATTATACGTCAGCCATTTTATCTTATCGCATAAACATAAACTAATATAAGACTGCGTTGCGAGCACTTGAATCGATAACAGAACATAGAACTGCAGCAATTACAAGATTAGAGCAAACGTGAGCGATAATGTAATTTACATGTGATATCTCATACTCAATTATAGTTTCGAAATACTTTTTATCTAACAAGTGCACTCTCTCTCTCTCTCTCTCTCTATCTCTCTTTAACAACTTTCATCAATATAAAATTTTTATCAATTAGATTGATTGAAGAGGAAATGACAAAACTATAAGGTTATACTAATAAAAGTGATAGAAAAAAAATTGTAAAAAATATAACCAACTAAAAATCAAGTACTTTTTCAAGTATGTTTCAAATTCATAGTCAACTAACATTCTCTCAGTAATATAATCGGGAGTTACCTAGAAATCCATGTTATATAATTTTCTTAAAAACGGATCTTTTCGAAGAGTTTCGAAATTGTATCAATTTACCGAAAGACGTTTCGATGAAGCGCAATGGAGCATTACAAACACTAGCGTAAAGCAGCGTCCCGACGCCAAGTAATTACGACTGGTATCCAAGGCAGCGACAGACGAAACAGCGTCGGTCCGTTCGCGCCGATTGGAGCACGCACGACGACGTAAACCGGTCGTGTAGGCGCCCGCGTCTGTATATGTGTGTGCGTTAACATAATGCATCGAGCAGACGTTGCTTTGATGTCAAGTATGAATTCCGAAGCTAGGATGCGTGCAAACATCCTCGGAGGGACGCGGCTGCTTCCGGCAGCCAGCTTCGACGAAGTACTATGCGGATTCCTGCGGGTGCGTCGCGACGCCGGCGTTTCAACGTCATGGGAACCACGGAATTGCGACGAACAGCTTTCACGTGCGTGAACTAATACCTCTTCGCGTCTCCGTCGCCGGAAGGGTGGCGCGGTTGCTTCTCTAAAGGCCTCTAGCTTCTCCGGAAGTTGATGGAACATTCAGTTTGCCGAACTCTCTGTGGAATCTTCGATCTTTATTGACATATTTGAACAATTAAGCTTCAATTTAATGGAGTGAAAGGGCTGAATAAGCGAAATTGATAGAAATATGACCAGAACCTTTTTGAACAATTGAATCAAGATTGTTAGTAAATTTTTACAAGTCACGAGTCGAGATTAGCTAAAATTTTGAGAACAATCTTACAAATTACGAAAAGTTGTAAAATTGTAAAAGAGAAATTTATAATCTACGACCTGTAACTTGTCAATATCACTAGTTGGTAAATTACTACACAAGAGGGGCCGCTTTTAATGTGAATCGTCGCTACCTCGAACGTTATAGATAATACGTACTTTATATAACGCTAGCTCGATGCAAAGAAATTAAATTCCGTACTACGTCCACTTATCCTTTAATACCGTTCCGTGCAAACGTTCGTAAGATCTCTGACGACCGGTAGAAAATTCCGTCAGATTGGGTCTGAGCTGCAAGATGCAGATCTTATTCAAGATTTACTCTGAAACTCGAGACACGCGAAGAGAGGCGTCAAAGCGGAGTGCCGATTGCGCCATTAAACTGTGTCGCAGAGGCGCCATGAAGGAGACTCTCTCGTTCAAAGTGCACCGAGCTGATCGAATTATGCACCTTGTGAACATTTTAACCGTACCATTTGTCTCTGTTTAAAATGCTACCAGAGAATTTCCCATTCAAACTCCCCGTTAATTTTTCTATGGATACAAAAAAAGAAACGAAAATCGTAAACAATCATTCGTAGAAGCAGCGCGAAAATATTCGCCTCTTCAAGCAATCGTCCTTTTGGTCAGCCATTATCATGCTTTAACCTGTGCGCTACCTATCCAGCCACGCTTCCTTTCAGCGTTCTGACTCCATTTCGCTCGACGTAATTACATCAGTCTCTTCGGTTCTCGGACGAGCGGCAAAGATCGTTCCAGAGATAGGACGACATCGTTCTCTCCACAGACCGCGTGAAAAAGGCTTAATCATATTTCCAGCCAGCCAGAGTCCTTCCTTTTTCGCGTTCATCTTTTCCATTAACTAATAAGCTCGCGTGGCCAACGGCCGCGGTGAAAGAAGTACCAGGGAGCATTGAAAAATTTCACTAGTCACTGATTATCGAATTCTCGATGTGGTCGGGGCGAAGTCTTAATCCGAAATTGATGTCTCCTTGATGGCTGAGGAAAGATCTTTCCGATACGGTGCTCCTCGACCTTGTATATAAGACGGACTAAAGGAGAAATTTTAATTTTTCGGAGGACAGCATTAGGAATATTGGATGACCATCTTTTACTTCGAATGGTGATTATCATATGGCTGGATGACGCATATTATTTATATAATACTCTCGTGTACATATTTATGTACATGGTCGGTAGTTTATTTATGAAAAGAGTGCCGGAAATGCCCAAAGGAGCTTCGTTGCAGGCTGCAATCTGTGGATATGCATCGCATGCACACGCGAATCTCTGAGGTGGTCCACATCAAAGCGTATCAGCTCTGAGAGGGCGCAAATTCGAGTGCAAAGAGAATTCAGGATTGTGACTATTTTCGACAAATTAGTGAAGCTACTACATTGAAGTTCAGAAACTTTCGTTTACGCAAATCTAATTCGAACTACACCGAAGGGATACCCCCCCCCCCAAAAGAAGAAAAAATTACAACGAAGTCTTCTGAAGCTACGATTAAACAAAATGTATTACCACCTCCTAGTCAGCTCCTCTTGAAGGAACCACAAACTCCGGACCGCGCTGTAGCACATCGAGTCTCAACCGAGAAGAATTCAGAAGCTAACAATTATTCACATTTTCCAGACGATTCCATGGCTTTCATAAAATCAAATCTGTCTGCCGCAGACGGTGCAAGGAGCGATGGAACCACGTGAAAGTCCACGAGCAAGGACAAGAGAAAAGGAGACAGAAAGAGAAAGAGAAAGAGAGAGAGAGAAAGAGAAAGTACTAGAAGGTAAGGTGAGCGAGATTCCACCCCCTTCTTAAGCCTCCTCCTCAGCAGGTTGCGCAAGATGCGAAAGTTTCTTTCGAGAGGAAAGTTTTGAATATTCAATACTCGCCGCGCCAGCACGAGCGTACCGGCGCCGTTCGCCCGTCGGGGGTGGTCCGATAGCAGGCAGAAGGAGGTGGAGAGACAGACGGTCGCGGGTACACGGAGGAATTTCATTTTTCCTATTTTCTACCCGCGTGCCGCGATTCGTTGAGGGCGGTGGGTGCAGCCTACCGAATCAAGGGTCGAGAGGGGAAGAAAGAAGGAAGGAAAAGACCCGGTAGGACGAAGAGAATTTCCTATTCGCGATGCGGTTTGGTTCCAACCGCCCGATACTCTTCCTCACCTCTCTAGCGACCTTCCTCCCGAGTCCTCCCACGAGACGTGCCGAGCGGCCCTTCAAGAGGGTTAGATGTTTTCGATGAATCGATTCGAGGGTACTTCCGCTATGCAAACTCCCTTCCCACCTGGGGAACGCTTCGTCTGTTGCACACCATCGCTACACCTATCCTCTTTCTCTCTCTCTCTCTCTCTTTACGTTGGCCAAGCCCGTTGACTCGACTTCAGCCTGGCGACGAATCAACGTAGTTAAGGCTGCACCCTTGCGACCTTCGTCGCGTTACTTTGGCGGCGAAGTAAGCGGAGTACCGCGGTCCCTCGGACGACGAACTTTCAGTAACGAGGTTGCTCGCAAATTGCTACCAACCATTCCCCCGGCGTGTGATCTCCGGCTGCGATGCTTCTCAGCGAAGGCACCACGCGGCGCAATAAGAAATTCGATACCCCCGATCGTAAGATTGTTCGTGGAAAGGAGTAGGAATGTTTGAACGTGAATATGATCATGCAACAAGCTTGAATTTTTAGAACGTAGAGTAGAACGTAGTTGGCAAAAATCGTCGTTAACAGTTAGACATGAATAATTTATGATCGTGCGTATCACGGTAATCTACAAAGTCTCTTATGCTAAGACAAAATTTATTCTATACACTGAATTCACATATACAGAAGATGGCACAGAAACATAATAGTAATACAGCTTTCGTCAGTTTCAAAATGATAGACAGAATATTTCATGTAAAGAGTGCGGAAATCGTATCACGAGTCTCATGGGTAAATCATTTCGTGTAAACTAACGGAATTATTCCACAGGAATATCTGCTTGAGGAAGAGATCAGTCTCACTGAATCGATGTCTCATTGCAGTGAGAATTGAAAAATCGATCGGCACAGAATATCATTACTCTCTGTACATCGTTTGCGATACGAAGGAGAACAGTGTGTTTGCACGGATTAACTTTGATCTAACCGTGTAGTGGGCCAGCTACTGTAATGTCACACCCCAATGGTTTTCCTCGAGTTCGCGAGGAGAAACACAGAGGGTTAACTTCGGTTTGAATTAATAAACGAGGCTTTGCTTCTAATACCAGGCTTAACTCAGTTTAGTTTGTCGATCGGGGCCGTGTAGCGCCAAACTGTAATCGGATTTTGCAGATTGTGCCCAATACGATACACCGTGCATTAGTTCGTCGCGACATATTTGTGCGCCTTCGTGAATCAATCAACGACCTCTTTCATAAGTGAAACCAACACTTGCAACCCGTCAATTATCCCCGATAATCGAATTAATCGTACCTGTTACAGAGTAATACGACTGTTTGCGTTTTTCTTTTCCGCTTGACTTCTAGGTAATCTTTTGATTTTTATAGGAAAAAGAGAAATTTCTCATTCTTGTTTAAATAAAATTTCTGAAGGAGAGATTTTGTAGACTTGTTCAAGCGAAATTGTTATTACTATAAGCTTCAATTTCGAAATGTTTGAAGCGATCGTGTTTACATCAATTGACCTAATTTCAAATGTATATGCATAGATTGCACTATGCTTATTGATTCTGCGTAACTCTCTGAACCAATTTAAGTGCCAGTCGCTAATATTAATTACAGTATGCATTGAATCGTATAAAGTTTATGGATTTTCAAGGACTACTTATCACATGATAGGAAAATGTTTGTTGGAACAGAATAAGAAGGATATGAATGATATTAAATACTTCTAAAAATCTAAATATCTGAATCTCAAGATATTTAACATTGAATTATTCAAACTTACTTTAAAGAATTTCAAGTTTAAACTATAACAAGATATCTCAGAATAAAACAATCCTTTTACGGTTCCTGAAAATTATTATATTTACAGCATATCCTTGCTAATACTCGTTCACGACACAAACCAAGACGCTGCCTCCCTTATAACAATTCCTAACACCTCATTGAATAATACTCTGGGGAAGTTTCGGCCAACGTCCGTGGTCTACTACGATTTCCTCGCGGTTTTGAAGAACCAGTCGAAGGGGGAAAGTTTGCAAGCCTTCCGAGGCGGTCGATTGCATTTAGGGAACAATGCGGAAGGAGGAATTTGCCGGGGGATTGCGACTGCAGAGGCAACCCCTTTGGAATAACTGATTAAGATCGGAACGACGGAACTTTACATTTCAAGGATAAACCGACGCGATATCGTTTCCTACATTGTGAGATCATGCACTTATCTCCGCTGTTACCGCAACTGTTGTATCGTCAGAGGGGCGATTTACCGATTCAATTGTCCAACTTCGGTACCGCTGCGAGATCTGTGCGCTGATAAGAATTTTTGTAGCAACATAATTCGATAAAATAGGAGATTTTGCAATTTTTATGTTGTTCGACGCATTCGTTGCTGTTTTCGTTAAAGAGATCTCTGGTTTAAATAGTAGTATCTGTCTTAACAATTCGATCACTGTTTTTTGTTTCTCTGAATCTCTTTGTAAAAATGCGCAAAAGCACAATGACTTCGAATGAAAAAATTGTACGAAAATGCGATAAATTGACGATGAAGTGATGGTTCTCCAAATAAGGAGATTAGAATGATAATTCATAGGCTTTGCGTCTTTATTTTCGAGGAATATAAAATGGCTTAGAATTATTCGCGTGTCAATGTCTCGGATTTGCACTCGGAATACGACAATTAAAAGCAAACGCTTTTTTTCCCCTAATGATTAGTTCCATCGGGAGAAACAGAGGGAAGTGTGGAATGAGGAAGACGATTGGGGATACAGGTACCGAGGTTTCGCGAGGGAGACCGTTAGGGATTGTTTCTGAAGCTTATCGTGGTCGCGCAGCAAGAGCGGGAAAGCAAGGAGGATTCGAGCCATTCAATTGTCGCGATAACGTCGGGATCCGAGTGAAGGCACATCAGACTCGACCGGAAACGACTTCGTCGAATAGCTTCCTGCCCGTTTAGTCTTCCCTCCGTCGACCATTCGTCGACTCTGCCTTCCCAGTTTGCGCTACTGCCAAACTTTCGGTCTGAAACGACAATTCGTCGGGTAAGAACGATGAAAACTCTACGCGAATAGCTCAGTCGACGACTCTCGTATTTCTTCTTCGCGATATTTCGCTTCAATTTAGATTCAAAGTTCAAATCTTTAATTTTTTCAAAGATTCATCTGAGAGATATCTTTCGTTTCTTTATCACCTTTTGGCCTAATGATTTTTACGAACGGAGCAAATGAAACACAATGTAACTAAACATTTTTAATAACGGATAGACTTCGCAATTTAATTACAAAATTATAAAATGTGGAATCTACATATAACAGAATTGAGAAATTTCAAAATTCATCGGTACCTAACAAAAACGTCCTTCTACAAAGTGCTTGTTTAATTTCCTTGCTATCTAAAACATCCTTCTACAATAGCAACAATTACATATTGCAGGAATAAGAGATCGCTACGCGTACAGGTGCTGGGAATGAATCGAAGAAACAGAGAAATCGTTAAACGCGCGAAGACGACGACACAAAGTTGCAATCTTGCGCAACACTGTGCAATCCACCCTCTAAAACCTTTGATACGTAGCGACCTTTGACTCGATCGAAGAGCTCGGTTAATGACCGGATCAATTAAACACTGCAGATAAAACACAACGTTCACGTTGAGTGTAGAATCTTGCACAAGAAGCAGGAAAATTCAAGCAGGCAAAGGGGCGAACTGTAGGGCATCGATTTCCGTTTTGGCCCAATAACTCTGCTTCCATTTTCACTGTTACCAAGTTCCGCTCCGAAAGGACAGAGACTCGATCCCCGTTCCTCCCACTGTCCATCCCTCTGTAGCGCGTCATGTGTCCGTGACAATGGCATCTCGCGCTGCTTCATACATAAATGCGACGTAACAATAAACAGAGAGAGGCCAGGGGATGAGAACGAGGCGAGTATGGGTGCGGGCAACGGGGTAGCGGCAAGGAGAGACGCTTCAAAGGCCGTCATAGCCGGAGGATCAGAAACCGATATGAGATTTGGCTATGTATGAATGATGTATCCCGCGACCACCGCTACTTGCAATCTCTGCCGCCCTCTCGCTCGGCTATGCGACCACGGAGAAAGGGATAAAGGGAGACAGAGAGGCGGGAATGTGTTCTCTGTTTGTCCACGGATATGTACCGGTATATTGCATATACGTATATCCCAGTTTAGCGACGGGAAAGGCGTCCGGGATAGGGACGCGAAACCCAACCCCGGGTTACTCGCCCTCTATACCGATAGGGTAATTGCTTTCAATGGGACAACGGCCGAGATATTTTTACCTCACCGATTCGATTCGTGATGGCCGATTGTTTTCGCGAACGAGGCTTCGAGGATTTTTAGCATCGACGTAGTGTGCTAATTGCGAGTGCAAATGTTTGTAGCAGATAGGCTCGCGTGTTTGCACTCGACGATGAGCTTTGGCCATCAATAGGACGAGGTGTTAAGAACACTTTCCTGGAAAAAATTCGAATGACGTCAAACCGCACTTTTAGATATTCATTCCATTCTACGTCATACGAAAAACTCGATGGAAAAATGACAGGTGGGATAAAATGTACAATTGGCCAGATACCGTGGACGTAGTGAAATTTCTATAGAGAAATCTTTATCTTTTTAGATATACAGTAATACGTATGAGGTGGTAGCATGCCAAAGAAATACTCCGCGGATTAATTTATTATAATATTATTATTAATGATACGAGGAAAACCTGACAGACTTACTGGCGCGTGTTACCTGGGATGTACTCGGACTGTTCCTCTCGTACTCACCGTTGACTCGACTTGACTGGTCACTTGCAACTCTCTCTCTCTCTCTCTGTCTGGAGCTTTACTCGTTTCCTCTTATATAAGCGGTCGAGGTCCCCGAATAGTTTATTCTTGTCGAAGGCCCAAATACTTTTCGTAAGTCCCAGGTTTTATTCTTTTACGACGTTCTGACCAGGGCTTTTTTTTACAACGTCCTGGCCTCGGACGTCGTTTCGCAGGCGATGTGGCCAACACATGTGCTTAAAGCATGGAACTTTCTTTATGGTCATGGGCTGCTACACGTATGAATTATATCCACTTGTTCAATTTGTTTTCTAGAGTATCAGATCTTATGTACCATCCTGAAAAAAATGTACATCAGTTTCCTACTGAAATCCTCGTGGAATTCTACCGTGTATCCATTTAAAAACTTTGTAATTTCAGTATTGTAAATCTTAATATTATAAATTTGATATTCCACGGATCTGACTTTTCCATAGTAGGAATCGGGGCAATAATCGTAACACGAATTTCTCTGGCGTCGTCCAATTTCAGCGAAAGATACGGACGATTATCAGCACGCCTGGGAAGGCAGACGCGCGCGAATCTGAGACGGTAACCTTGAGGGGCGGAACGATGCAGATGTCGGAAGCAAGTGCAGTGTAATAGTTTATGAGAGAGGGCGTAATCACGGTAATGCTTAGACGAAGATCCAGACTCCTTTACGTTTTTCCATTTCCCCGTACGCTCGTCTCTTCTTTTTCCTCCTTTCACAGTAATTCCGTTTTATTTCGCATCTGCGGGGAGATAATCGGCCGTGAAAGAAAAGAGAGACAAAATTAGAAGGCGGATCCAACTATGAAGAAAGAATTGTTTAATGTTTTATAATACTTTCTAGATCGTATGATCGACGATGGTTAACGCATTTATGAAAATTCAAAATGGCAAAAAGGCAAAGTCGTGGGCAAGATCGATTTTACCGATACAACGATACGATAGTTTCATCGAACTGTCTTTTAGCCCGATTTGTCTCTTTTTCCCCAGCGAACTTCTGCACAATTTTATTGCGCGCGCTTTATATTGCTATGAATCATCGTTACACAATCGGGAATTCGTGTTTCGCTTTGTGCAACTTCAACGATAAATCATCGGAAGAACGGGCCGCTGTTTTTCGTGCTATTTTCGCGACGTATGATGCTCGTTCCTTGATTTTCTCTCTTTTTTCTTTTTTATTCTGCGTTGGTGAGAAACTCTGGCAAATCCAGAAAGAAAAATCCAAAATGAGCACTGTCTCTTGCAATCCTATTCAAACAGGATACTCGAATTAATGCACATACTGGAGAAAAACTCATAAAATAAAATCAATGCTACTGGAAGATTTGAAATACCGTAAAAAAGGAAGTCTCCCTTCGGCTTCAGAATTTAAATCAACTTTTCGTTGCAATTTCGTTTACTTAAACACAAACGTTCAAGCCTCCGCGAGTAATATAAACGACACGTTTCACCCCAAATTTTCTCGGGTTTCTCCCTTTTCTATCCGCGGCAAGCTTACATGCTGGGGATGAACGTAACTCGTTCATCAGATTAGGCCATCGTAAACTCTCGCAGGTGACGAGGAAGCGTAGGGTGTGTGGCACTCAAGGCTGTTGAACGAAGCGAAGGTAAGAGGCTGATGGCACGCAGGAACCGAGTCGAGTGCCGTAAGGACTGCAGCCTCCTTTCATGTAAGGTAATTAACTACCGAGAACCGTTGACAAACACCTAACCCTCTCGCGTACAGCCCTCGCCTCGTACCCGCCTCCTTTCCTCCAACCGGTCGTCCACGCCTTCCGTCCTTCTATTTATCTTTCAAGCGGCCGACCTCTTATTCCCCTCGGTTTTACGCGATTTAAACTTTAAGCAGAAACAGTTCCGGTCGAGGTGAGTGTAACGTTAGAAATTTAACAAAAGAGTGGAGGCAGGCTTGTTTCTGGAGGTCGACACACACGGTATTTTCTAGAAAAGAACGGGCCTACGAAAATTTTTTCGAATTCTTTGTCACGTAACGTAGCAGGATTCTAATATATGTTTGTGAACTGTGTCCGATGTGTTTTGTTGAAATACCGTGATATCTTAAACAATTATATGGAAATCTTCGAACACTTTTGATTCATAATTTTACAAAAAAAGAAAAACCCGGGCAAGGAGGAATGTGTGAACGAAGCAATTTCAACAAAACCACAGCTATTATAGTCGTCGGTTTACTGAAACGATGTAGTGGCGTCGACAATATTTCCCGCGTTAACTTTGTCGGTGTTCGCGAAACGATAAAGGCTCTGGAGGGTACTTAGCGCGAATCAACAATTTTGCAGCGCATTTGTTTACGCGACCCGGGCAGGCCTCTCCCTCGTAATATCAGGGATTCCGCGTGGACGTCAAATAAAAGCTTCGCCCATGAATTATTTTGCCGGCTAATTTCCCCGGTGGCGCATCGCTTGGACGCTGGCCTGAGGGACGCACCGGCTGTTTGAACACGTCGCCGTCAAACTGACTTTATCAGAGTTAGGCTTGACAATCGCTATATAAAACTGTTAATCATGATTAAAGTTATAATGCCGCGTTCGACTGCGAGCCGCTGGGCAAACGAGAACGCTGCCGGAAACCCGTCGAATCGTCACACTGTACACCTGCTATTACCGAAAAAGAACAGTAGTTATTTACGTTTGTCGTTACGATTGGCGACATGATTTTAAAAATCGGACTGCGATCACTGAGATGGCAGTATTAATACTAATTTGAACCTTGATTACCAATGACATGTCTCTAATGATACCTATATGTCCTTGAAATTATTTTGACAGTGATAATGACACAAACTAATACCTCAAATAGCCTTCGAATGTAAATAATGTGTTATTGATGCTAAATATCCAATTTCCTTTAACAGTTTGCTTAAGTTAAATGTTTAACTTTTAGACAAAAATGACGGAGCGTTTAACGTTTCGCAAGACTACAAAGAATTTCGTTCTCGCGTTCAAAAGAAGTTTAAATATCTACGTTCGGTGTAGCGTTTAAGCAAACTTACATCTAAAAATGAGGTAGGTATGTAACATGGTTTGACTACCTATGATGATAGTTATGGCTATTCAATTGACTACGTGTAGTTAAGATTCTAGCTATATAAGGCCGAGAGTCAACAAGCAAACGTTTGTTCTTCTAATTCGACTATCGACTCGTCCTCGCGTGGAATACGTTCGATCAACACAATTGTTTAAGTAACCTTCGCTTTGTCGTGTAGCGATACGCTGATGATTTACTGCTCTTCGTTACCAATACATGAACGACAAGGTGCAATTTTAGCATTTTGCTAAATTGAATAATGAAATATAAACTGCAGGCTGCTTCTCGAAAGTTGTCAATCTTATTTCCACAAATATTGTACAAAAGCTTCGATATAAAACAGATAGTACAAATATATTCTAATTTAGGTAGTACAGAAAAGTTTATACAAATATTCGAAAGTAATTATTTACAGATTGTCTTATGGCGCATTTAATACTGCTTTAGAACTGCAGTATATTACATTTCATTAGAAAATAGATGGTGTGTAAGGTATTAAAATAAGAACGCTCTAAGAAAACGTTGAACTTTAAACAAAGGAATTAAACGTATGTTACTTCCAGAAATACGCATAAATATCGCACTTATTAGCCGGTGAATTGAACGATGAAGGTATGCACAACACATGACGCACTAATTACAGAACTGGAATATTTTTCTTTGCGCGACGATCACGCTCTAATTACACCTGCAATGCGACGAAGAATTACACAGTGATAATGCTTACTCTAGATTCAGTCTAAATCGAGAACACGTGGCACTAGATCTTTATACGTTTTATCGTCATCTTCCAAGAATCCTTGGCTAGCCACGCCAAAGATGTTTGTCCATAATAAACCGCACCAGCAACGACAAGACCATGAGGAAAATGATCACCGCTCCACCGACCAAAATGGCGCCGTATTCTGAAAAATAATAGTCATTGTGTTTCGTATCCGAATAGATTGCGATAAAAGCACATTGAACATGTTCTGTGACATTTTGATTACTCGAATCTTTCATCGAGAATACAAAAACACGAAAAAATTTAAATTTCAAATCGTCACATTGTAACTTTTATTCCTTATTTTCATTTTTACTCCTGGTAAAAATGACATTTGTATGCCGACGAGTATAAAAAACAAATTTAATTTTACGTTGGAACAGGGAGGTAACGACGAAGTGAAACGACCGTGCTTTCCTGCAAAAGCAAAAAGAGGAGAAAAAAATATCAGAAAATGGAGGTGATGTCACTACAAAGGCAGACCGCGTGCATTTTGCCGTGTTACATTCAGTGATTACAATAAAAAATTGATGGTAATGAATCTTCAGCAGGTCGAATTATGCATGCTGGAAACCGAGCACCATTAAAGATCTCGTTACACGCGACATGCGTGCTCCAAACGATGGAAAATTTCACGGCAAAGAGTCGCGTTCTCTCCGCCCCCTTCCTCCACCTCACTTTGCATTCAAACGAATTTATTCCCCGTCGCAGCGTGACAATTCCAAGTACGAAACACTGAACATACAATTACGAATCACAAGACAAATAGGGCTGCGATTTTCAATGCAATTAAAAATAATTATCGCACTTCTGAATCATACGTTTAGGCAGCGTTACGACCACTTTGTAAACAAAATCTCTCACGCTATTTAACATGCGTTGATAAGCAGCAGGAATTAAAGTAAAAATTTATTCTATTAAAACCGTGTAATAACGAGTTGGGATAAGGTTGGGACAAGGACAAGAAAAACATTAATCTCAGATTTGAAAGGAAGCGAATGCATAAATACATAAATCTCCCATAAAAAATGTCTGGAACACACGATTGCTAATAAAAATACTTACTCCGCGTTCTTCCACCTGTATCCTTGATTATGGAGATGTTATCCGTGGAACTTTCTCTCGCGAATAAAGATCTGCGGGAGCCGAACATGAGCAGCCTGCAAGGCATTGATGGCACCGAGATTGACGCGTGTTGACCGTCGGTTCTCCTGGGATGGGAACCGAAACCTGGCGACGTCAGGCCTGGTTGGAAGCCAGCCAACGGAGTCGCGTCCGTCCTGCAGGATGTTGCATTGCACGCAGAATACCGATTTCCTGAAAAGTTGTACGGCCAACCGACGTGATTCGGTGGAACAATCGCGCTGTAAGGCGGAGGATCGTCATCGTTTCTCTGAACGTCATCGACGGTGATCGTTGTCTGCGTAGTGGGTCCGTTCGTTGAAGTCCTGGAGGTGATGGTTGCGTTGGCAAGCTCTGGCGGATCGTCCTGGAGCAACCTTGACGATGGCAACATGATTCGATGTATTCTTGATAGAGAGATTCTTTTAAAGATTCGTTGAAGTTAAAAAATGTATGCGTGCATTGGCGATCTGAAAGGAAATAGAAAAATATATTTTTAGGACTATTACGTGTTATCGTTTTAACTGAAACGCAATTCCTACTAGTGTTCCAGTGTATCGTGACAAATGATCATGCACGCTACTGAAATTATGTATCTAAATGACGGCTGGCGTTAGTAATGCAAGTATTAATACCTTGAATAAAGTCTGAAAATACTGCACCGATGTTTGAGACTATACTTGTCTAAAGCTATGCCGGCATCATCATTAAATAAGAGCTCGACAATAATTTATTACCGCGTAATAATTCGCGTTTACACTTGCAAATAGGTTACAACTAAAGAAAATGTTAATACAGAAACTACGTTATCGTCACATGTCACGGAGAGAAAAAAATATTTTTTATCGTTGTGCATTTTCATTAAAATCTCAACGTCCACAACATTATTTTCATACCACGATTTTATATTTATTCGTGTCAAGCAAACTTCAAAATACCGAGAGAATTTCTTTCGCCAGACGATCTTTTACCTTAATCTTTCCTTCTGCTCTGATTCGATCGTGATTCACAAACAGGGTTTAATTATTGATCACATACCAGTAATCCTTGAAACGAGCTACTGCTTTCCTCGCGTTTGGACACTGGATTGGATGAATGATCGACCTCTATATCAACGTGTGTGATTTACGAAGCGAAGAAGAAAAGGAATGACGTAATTTCGAATTATCTCGAAACGTCGCAACCGAAGAAAATAGAATTCCGATCTGTTCTGAAGGAAAACTGGAGCCCAATATAATATGCTGACATGGAAGAAATAAGAAGAATTTTCACTATCAGTCGAGAAACGAGTTCCAGATGTAACGAGACGTTTATATTCCTGAGAGAGCGATTCGAAGATTTCGTAGGAGCTCTTTCATTCTGTAGTTTGCGTAATTCGTTTCTATGGTCTACTTTAGCGGTTTCAATGTCAAGGATAAGTTGAATAACCCCGAAAGTATGGGCGTGCAAACAACGAAGGCAACTGCTTTTCTTTCCGAAGGACAGTCGTCGGTTCGATGAGTCAACGGGGATTCCAAATATGTTTTGATTCTTTTGGATATAAAATGCCTGAAGCTACTTGTTAATTTGAAACGTAATAAAAGTAATAATGATAAAAGTGAAAGTAATTTTATCGATAATTACAAGATAAAGCGTGATGGGAACAAAATTGATCTTTAATTATTCCGATATAATTTTTAATGCAACACGAGTAAACGTTGAAATTGGTCTAAAAATATTTACGTAACTGAAAACATACCGTATCGGATTAACAAACATTGTTGACTTCAAAATTAATGAAACATCTATGTACGATTCCGTGTACTCAAATTTCGCTAAATTTCCACTCCAAACACGTAGATGCTCTCGAACAAATAGCAATCCAAAACGAAAGTGGTACTTTCTCTAATTAATACACGAATCAAATACACTTTTCACAAATATCGACAAATTACAACCACCGTCTTCCATTTCAAAGAAACATAACTCTGATCAAAACAATATCAATAACGTACCTACCACCACAAACAATTTCCAACTTAAAGCAACTGGATCATGGCCTACCTTTCACACTGCACTTGTTCCGAAGTAAAAACCACAAGCGTCGTCTCAGTCACAAATTCACGATCCGACGAACATCAGGACGTGTCCAGCAACTTGTCAGCGGTCCTCACTGTACCACTACCGCGGCACGTCTGCTCACAACAGTCGACAAAATCAACCGACTACAACGGGTGCTCGCGATTTGTACATTTCGCAATGGTCGAGTGTAGACGACACGATCAACAGGTAGCAATCGCAAGACCGCGATACTGTAGACCAGAAACTGTCTTATTGACCGTACGAAAGTACGCGAATACTCGAGAACTAGTTAGACACACGAGGCGTGAGATGTTCCTTGGCTCCTTAATCACAGAGAACCGACGAGGGAAGCGTGCAAGCGTCTTTTTCAGTGTCGTTTGAGACATTTCTTCATACTCAATGCGCGGACGATCGCCGAAGGCCCTGGTAACATTCCTTGTTTGCTGCCCGAGTCACCATGCACGATATTTTTTAATTTTATAGCATCGACGATGATACACGTTACGAGTAACTGCAGATTCGTAGACATGGGAACAAGAGACGAAGATTCTAATAGTATTGCTTTGTAACTCAGATCGTCGTCTATGATACCTTTATGATTTTATAGCGTCCAGAAGAATAGCTGGCGTCAGGTGCGAGTAGCTGCAGGTCCAAAGACACGCGAACAATCGACAAAGATCTGGATAATATTCTTCGTTCATGAACCGAGTCGCGATCAACACTCTTATAGTTTTTTAACACCCTGAAGAATGGTTTGCGTTGGCTGTAGATAGTTGCAGGTTCGAAGACACACGAGCGTCCAGTGACGATGATAACGGAGTGGCGGTTGTCTGTCGACAGACCATCGGACCAATCGCGCACTCTACCACGGCCAATCCTGCGTCCATCGTTGCCCACCTCCGTATCTATCCTACGGGAATGTCGAGGACGTTGCCGGTGATCAAGGTCACAGTCATATCGCCTTTCGTGGTGGTCGTCGAGTAACTGTAGAATGAATGTGACTAAAGGAGACCGATTTGTGTTTGAATACCTTTCGAATAGCTTGCGACAAACATGGGAGAGGTATGGTGAGGTCATAAAATTGGTCAGAGTTTAGAGAGTTGTAACAGGAATTTGAGTAGGTGGATACATAAGCTGAAAGAAATACAGTAGGTGGATACGATTTCAAGTAAAACATGTTCTTCTTCTTTTGCAATATCTATATTTTAAAAAATTCACCTAGCGAAAACCTATTTTATAGAAATATATCAGCGGAGTGATTTACAGTTTGTCATTCGTTGGAGATTAAGAAGAAAGATTTGAATGATTAACAATTCGACTTCTAAAGGTGATCAGGTAATAAGGATCGAATGTTCGGAAAACTTTCCCTGCGTCACGATAAGTTTTTGCCATTTACTTGAAGACACGAGGCAAAGTACAAGATACCTGTTTCTGTTAAATGATTTGCAAATTACGTGTCATTGCAAGAACAACTCGTTTCTGTCCTAAACCTCGATTTTATTTAAAATTTTAAATGCCTCGTTAAAGAGAGGAAAACATTCATGTGAATTAAGAGAAAGCAAACATAGTTTTGTCGAATGAAGCATATTTTTATTTATTTACATTGCGCCTCGTCAATGATTGGCCTGTTACGCGGTGTTACGAGTTACACTGCTTTCGCTGTGATAGCAGTTAGGAAATTTCGAATTATGTAACTACTGCGATACGTCAACATGACCGAATACGATTAGACACGTATCAATTTACGGATGTCGCTGCAAAATAGTCTGCAGCTAATTTTACACGCACTCGTACGATTCGACACATCGGAAGAAAAACGCTCGTGATGTAACGCAGAATTTTGCACGTATCATCTAATAGTGTAAGAAAACATCAAGATCGTTGTGATAATTTTGCGACCTATAACTTGTATCCTTTATCTCAATAACGACTCAGATTATTTTTGCCAAGAGCACTTGCATGTTTTCCTGTGACTTGAATATTTCTGATATGAAAAAATCACGATTTGAATCCATAAATATTAATGACTGCAATAAGCGAATGACAAGAAAATAAAATGTGTATCGTAAACAACTACTAATTACATTAAATGATCAGGTTAAGGTCAGGTTTTTTTCCTCTCTTCTTTATCTATCTTTCCATATGCTCTATTCCGTTCTCTAAACCGAAGATACACTCTTGTGAACAAATTCTCACCTAGAATCCAGCACACCTACTTATACCACTCTAGGACAGATTGTTCCTCCTATGCTCTGCGAGCAAAGATCCCAGCTTAAACTAACGCAACGTAATTACACAAGAATCTGTGAGCAACTGCGGCGAGACAACCTCTGAACAATCAACCAAAGGTTACGCAAACTTCATTCGTATTGCAATAAGACGCAGTACAAGTACATATTCACCTCACCACCAGCAAAACGCATCCGATTAAATGCGTTCAACGGTTCGCACGATGACGCTTTTTGCCGGCAAACCTCGTTGTCATTCACCGTACGGGCGATGCTTGAGAAACAGCAGATACGTCTGCTAGGTTGTTTTAATTTTCAATGCAGTGAGAGCACATTTTCGTTGCGGACTCGATCGCACGAGTCGTGTTCCGCATACGTTCGCGCGAACGCCAAACCTCCGTGAACACGCACGCACACCTGTAGGCGCGAATTACGTGCTTGGCATACTTTTCACGGTGTCAGCGAGGAGAGAGAGAGAGAGAGAGAGAGAGAGAAAGGAAAGATTCACCACAAAAACGTGCGAAAATTGACAACAGCACTAGCGTAGCTTGCTATCGTCGTCGCGAGTCGTAATTTATGCGCACAAGTTAAGTGCCGAATCGACAGAGCGATATGATGAAAGATCAAAGTTGATCGGAGTCCTATTGGTCTCGCGGTCGTTCGAAATTTTATAGAAAACAACGCGGAAGCACGACCATCTTCCTGAATAAAACGGAATTTTTCTATAATAAGAAAAGCTTTATCACCAGGATCGTTTATTATCCACGCTTAACGTATCTCGACAAACAAGTTTGTTTTGCAACAGCAAAGCCATGTTAGATGGAATAAAGATATGTAATACGTGATATTAAAACATGTAAATGAAGAAATGAGGAAAACGCTTGAAGTGAACGATGTGGGTTAATAATATCAATTTAATATCATGCGTGTAATTCCAATAGTACATTTAGATTATCCGCTTTCCTTTTTGCTTTCCTTTTTCGATAACCCCGTTTGGATCTTCAAGTGGTAAGTTATTGTATATTATTTGTTCGATGATCTTTACAATATTGTGTAGAATTGATATAAGTATTTACTCATCAACAAGCTTGAACTGCTACTGTGTGATTGATTCTAATTTATTAGATGTGTTGATAGCAAAATCTTGTCGTTTATAATTTGTAATTTGTAATTTGTGAAATGTTGCTAACAGTGTTAATTTATTTCTCTGCGGAATGCAGCAAAACAACGGAAACCCACCGAATCCGACAAATATGATGAAAAATTAAACTTACCTTCTTTCGTTTCGATTTCAATAGGAATATCCACGAAGCACACAAACTTTGGTCCCGGGTACGAGCAGAAACGAAAGAGATATCATCGTTTCCGTATATCCAGGGGTAACGACCCTATAACGAGTCGCGGCGCGAAACGAAGCCGGCAAGTCGAACGTACGCGCGCTGTTATTGAAACTTGGATGGCGAAGGTGGTACGAGGCGATTTCTCGGTTGCACTGCGATCGCGCGATAGCCTGCACGCTCGTGTTACGTGAGAGGAGAAGGGAAAACGCACTCGCGAGATCGTCGGTCATAAAGGTAGGTTACTACTGGATCTACGGCGACTACGACACGACGGTTCGTTCGCGCGAGTAACATGCAGCTCCAACGTGCTATGTGCGCCAGAGATGCATTTCTTGCGTTCACATTCGAAAACACCGGCCACGCTTCTCTTCATTGTGCTGAACGGCTACCCACTGAATCGTGGCCGAGTCGCGGAAGCTGTCGGAGCCTAAGGAATCCGGCAACGTGTTCGAACGCGTTACGCAAGAATTTTATGTAACACGTTACAAAATGATGCTGAAATCTTTCGAACGATCCTCGTTCAGTCGGCCGGTGAAAAACCTCGCCGTTACTCGAGGTTCATGGTGTTTCGCGATAACCAGAGTGGCAAGAATTTTTGGTTTAGATTAAGGTAATTTTTGCTTCGGATACCAAGTTATGGAAATTCATTACAGACATAATGTGTGCTCTATTGGTAAGTAACGGCGCTAAGCACTGACGCAAGCAAATTAATTGTTTGTAAATATATTCATTTTTATTCTATTATCTTGACCTCCTACGACCTGGATAGATATTCCGATCGTAGCAGGTTATAATCGATGTTATTCATATTCTATTCATATTCATCTTGTACGTATCGATATTGTTATTACGAGAGAGAGAGAGAGAGAGAGAGAGAGAGAGAGTTCTAGAAATAGCGCTAATACGACCAATAAGATAAATCATTTATTGCATTCACTTATGCATTTATACCTTCGTAATAATTAATTATGTATTGTAACCATCTTGGTAACGAGACCTTTCTTCAATTAAAAAAATACAACATAATGACATGGATTTTGCTAAATATTTGAAAAAATCATATATTTATAGATTGGAGAAAATCGATAATCTCCCCTTTCCTTGTACGACCTCAAGATAAGAACTAAAAATACCGATGAATCTCTTCACGAATTTCAGTCTCGTAGTCCCCTGGAATACGTATGGACCCTGCAATGTCATCGAAGCGACACCTAATCAAACCTATTCGACACCTAAATCACGTCTAGCGGGAACGACCTACACGTTTCCTCCGAAACCCAGGCAATTCGAGCTGCCAGTTAAGTCTGGAGTCCGCGATAACGTTGCCATCGTCGTTGCAAAAGCGAGTCAGTCGGTCCCAGTTGCCAGAAAGTCCCGTTAGAGGAATCTCTGCCGCGAACGTTGTGCCAGTGGAAATCGTAAGATTGGTATCGCGTTCCTCCCTCTGATATTGCGTCTCACCGGTGGCGTCGTCGTCGTCATTGTCGTCTTTTATTTCAAGGGAAATTAACGACGACCAGGCGAGTAATTGTCGGCTGTTAAGCCGCCGCGGAACGTAATTACGCGAGGACAAAGCGACGTAGCAGGAGTAAATACGGAAACGCGGTAGTGAGGAAAACGAATTTGTCACGGCGGTTTTCGGGGAGGGTGGTACGAATGGGGTAGAGGCGGTGAAAACTTCTTCTGCCGCTTTCATCGGACCTAGCGAGTTTTCCAAAGTTCCCCGGTCGGTTCTGTCGGTGATAGGCGTGCGATAACGAGCACAATGGACGTTGCATAATTTTAATTGGACGCTTTGTCCGACCCCTGTCTCCTTTACCCGCCTGGTAACGGGATTACGTGTCAAGAATGATTTTAGCCGAACGCCCGTCGCATCCTTCTCGGACGGTTCGATTTTATAATGAGTTCGATCGTGGTCGGTCCCCTTTTGTCCACAGCCAACGAGGAAATCCGGTGCATTCGAAGAATTTCATTAGGAGTCGGGAGTCACTCTACGGAACTTTCAGACACCTCCCTATTTCAACTTCGGTTTGCTTTTCCTGATTGACAGCTATTAACTGATACTGTCTTGCCTGATACTTTTCTCCTTCTTTCTTTGCGAAAAAGCTTGAAAAAGATACAGGAGATTATTTACACTAATGGGGGACAAAGCTAAGCGATTTTTCGGATAATCGACCTGGCAAAATTAAATTTATAAATGGCATAAAACAATTGGAAATGGAACAATTTTCATGCATGGATTTATTAGTTCCATTGAATAGTTTATTATAACACATTAAACTTAGACGCCTGAAACAGAAAGGACAAGTGTACACATTTTTACACAATTTAATGACTCACACTGTTTTTCGAAAGAATTATCAATTTTTTATATCTTTTTATCCTTGTTCTCGTTTGTTTTTCAATCTGAAGAAAAACGCATTCATCCTTGATTCTGAAAAAAATATACTTTTCATCGTCCAATCCTTGTACTTGTTTGTTTGTTGACTCTAATAAAAATATATCCTTCTTCATTTCTGCGAGAATTTTTACTTAGCAGAACGAGATAATACGATTACAACAACAACTGATAAAGCGCGTTTCTATGAATTTAAATGTTCCACGTGGAGTACAGTACGATAACGGTTCTACTTGGAATGTAACGTTACGCACAATACCGTTCATTGCGTAACAATGGCGATTCGAAACTACATCTTCCGCGCTTTCAACGCGTAATTTAATTCGTAATGTAACGTCTGGCTTTCACCGACGTCTGAAAGTACACGAAAAGATAATTCTTCCGCAAGACGGTATCTTAATGCCGCGAAACTCAGCCGTCAGATAATGCCTGTTATTAATTTGCAAGGACGGTAATGCGACTTCTGCGCTGAATAAGGTCGCGCACCGCGCAACTAAAGACGTTGCTTAATTAAATTAGCAGTTACAGCTAACGTTAACGTAAGAGAATCTCTCCCTTTCCACTTGTTCCAAAAGCGTCATCGAAACGTTGTGTCTCCTTCCTTGGTGTACAAATTTCTCTCTAACTATGACATCTTATATTTCAACTTAACATATTATACACCTTTCTCCCTCGTAGACTCGTATTTAGAAATATGAACGATTTCTCAACGCGTACAGTACCTACAGTATCATTATTTAACTCCTTAATATCCAAATTTATTTCTAATTTACAAGGAATGTACAAATAATAGCGATCTATAACAAGGTATTTTTACATACAGTCAGCTACCATAAGTATTCGTTCACCTGCTCGACTTTGTTAACACGTTATGTTATCTCATTCAATTTTTTGTTGCTGTATGATAATTATGAATATGAAACAGTTGACAATAATACCTTCTTGTAACTTCCGTCCTTATGTACCTTATGTTTATGTTTATGTTTATGTAACCTTAAATGGACGAATACTTCTGCGACTGTGTACCCTACCATAAAATATACTTTAGCTTCGATAATGTCAGTAGTCCAGTTAAATAAACAGTTAAGTGACAAGTACGTTGACTCTGCCCACGAACATTATGTCTTATAAATTGGATGTTCCTACTCTTGTGCCCATACACGTCACAAGCGTAAGCGTTAATCACTGCTCTTATTTATACGTATATTCCAAATTCATTAAAACATACGTATATTCCTAATTCATAAGACTATACATCTTTTGACTCAAAGTAATATTCAACAAATGATAACGACGTAGTACATCCATTCAGCATCACAAAGCACATTTAATCATGATCACTTAGCTCGGAACCAACAAATCGAATTCCACCATACGTATGTCCGTATTAGCCATAAGTATTTGCATTACAAGCATTAGAGGGAGGAAATGGACTACAGAGTTGCACAAACGTTAAGAAACACTCTGTGAACGTTGTAATTAAGCAGCGAGCAATTACTCCTTGTCCTTTGAATATGACGAAACGGATAGTGGCGCAAGGTATGTACACGGACCCGAAAGTCCCGGTGATCGCGCGATGCACTTATTTCGGGGGAATTAACGAGCGTGGGTTGGCGTTGGACGGAAGGGTCGAAGGGCGGAATGGAACGCCGAACGTGCGAGGGAAGGGGTCGTGCAATTTAATCGTCGTGAATTAAGCGCCAGGGGACGTAATTACGCGTAGAACAAAGCACTGACCCCGCGGTCCACGCGGCCAAGTAAATACGGAAATATAATGGTACAAATTTGTCGCGAGTGCACGGCACTGCATCCGTTATCGGCGACCATTGCGAGGGCCCGCTCCCACCGACTACAGGTGGGGGTCGCGAGTGCAATTTAAAAGTCCATTTGTTTCTGGATAACGTCAGGAGACGCCGACGCCAACGGTACACGCATTTCATCCGAAAAATATTGTACCTGAAAATGGTGTACCGGGGTAATACGTAATGGTTACGCACGGCTTCTGTGGACGATGAGTTAAAAATGGGCGGCGGAGGGGTGAAGAAGCGGCGGGATAAATTTACCGATAGCGAGACTGCCGTTTTGGCCAAGGATTTTTATAGAGATATGAATACGACACTACGTGATAGAGGGAATGATAGATAAGCATATTTACATATATTTTGAAATATTCAGAGATTGCAAGGAAGTTTGTTGAAGATGGAAGATTGTCCCAATCGCATATGTCACGATATTTTAGGGAACAGTTTAACAAAAAATTGATTAACATCGAACGTGCTAAAACTGACAATGGCGATATTAGCAATTTCGCAAAAATACTACCGCGTGTAAACTATCATGTAAATCACAACTATCATGATTCGCCTCGCCCAATTATATTACTCGTTGATCAAAGAAACTTGTTTCTATGAAATACTTGTCGTTCCTTCGCCACGGTTTGCACCATTAAAGTTAATGCCCCTATACATCACAGGTCACGGCGTCGCGTGTTTGTGGTTTGTTGCAAACAGTCGATGATTAAGTTAACGACGCATTCATTCTGCGAAACGAAGGAACATTGTGTCCCCCTGATGCATGCGTCTGTGTCCTTGGCAAATTGTGTTAAACAGTCCGTTTCTCGTGCGCGTTTTGTGTCGCGTGTCTTTCGCAGTTTAACGATGATTCGCGCGATTAATTCTTCGCTTCGCGTTCCCAAACTCCCGGAAGAGTTATTGATCGGCTGGATTATCATCGAGGTCGTTGACTCGCGCTGTCGCGCTCCCTACGCCTATGCGTGTTACAAACTATGTGACAGTGAATTGTGAACGAAACTTAAATCATCGTCGTTCGAATTTCGCCTCGTATTTTTCAACTTCCCATTTCGACGACTGTCACCGATCGATTACAGACGGTTCGCGGCGTGTTTCGCGTACAAAGCGCAACGGTCGACGCCGGCTTGTGTGTTTTCAATGTTCACGGTCACGGCAGCGAACATTTGCGCAATGGCATTCGAGAAATCGTGTCGAAAGCTAGAACGAAGTTTCAAACACATGACTTCAGTTATTCGAAACACGTTTGGTAAACGGTATTCCGTTTCGAAATGACTTCGATCCTGATACATCGTAGAAGAACGAGCATATGGATAAAATGCGGGATTTACACGAATCGCGTTTTGACTAGCTAAAACCTGAATTACGGTATTTTTTAGATTTCGAATACAGTTTTTAGAACGATGATAGACACAAGAATATGCAATTATTTATTACAGCAAGAGACACACACAAGATATCGCCAATTACAGAACGTATTTCTTTTTTACATTGACAGTTCTTCAATATGCATCTGTAAATTTTGTTTTGAAGGAACTATGTAGACAAAACACGAACTGACGTATTATACTATATCTGACAGTATTAAACATTTCACGTCACGTCTATACAAAATACGATTCGTCTTATTTTCTGTTGATCGTAAGATATACATACATAATTTATGAGCAAATTTAAAATTTCCGCAAGTATGTCGTAAAATTTGCGTAGCGAAATACACAATGAGGGAAAGATAGAGGCCCGTGCTAAACAAGGCTTAGTTAGCCAAGGACGTGCGTTAGGATTGGACAAAGGAGCCAGCAGGTTAGTGATATAATTTATTCCCAGTGTAGATGCGTGCGCTCGTGAAGAACAAGAGACACGGTGGCGACAGTATTACGGCGAACGAGGATAAACGAGTGTCATAATTAAGAACGTTCCACGGAAAAGCTCGTTTTCACGACACTTCGAGCCTCTCGTCGCTTTATCGTCGCTTCGTGTGTCGCTTCAAGTGAGGATATTGCGCGTGCACGTGTGCCACGCCATCGCATAGACGCGCTTACACACGCGTTTACCATTTTACTCGCGAGCCTCCAGAAGCTGGCTTCGCTCCCGGAAATTGCACGGCGTGAATTTAGCGCTTTGCCCTTCGACAGCTTGACTGAGTACACTTTCCGCCGCGGCGTGTTAGACGACAGGTTCGCTGACGCGCGGCCGCCTGTTCGCTCGTGTGCGTCCCTGTACGTCGTATTTAGGTTATACGGGGTGTTCCACAAAGTAATCGAGCAACGAGAAACTCGTGGCGAAAGTAAGATGGCCATTAACGCTTTCGCGTTGAACCTCGTCTAACGAACACTCGAGTGCGCCCGTGGTGAAATTTGAACGCGCTGGTGCCACCGTTTAGTTTAAATGCTCGTAGTGTACGCTACTGGTGCGAGCATGCGCGCGTCGCGTTGCTTTTACGCGTCGAGTACCATTGAACGAGTTAAGGAAGTTAAAGTCGTTAAAGAAGCGCTGCTGCGAATGAATCTGCGAAAAATTACCGAGAAATGCTTCCACGAGACCGTAACACGCGATTAGGGTACCGTCAAATCTTTGGAATTTTTTGGATGGAAATGTAAAAGACGACGAGCTGCTTGATCGTCTTGTAGTTCGGTTAATAAAAACGCGAAATCTTGTCACGGGACGATGATGTTGCAATCGTTAATTTTAAAATTATGTTATGTTAATATCGTTTCGATCTTTAGAATGTTGCCAAATTTTTGACTAAACGGCCAGACATACCAATTTAGCAATGAAATAAATCTTCGGAGGAAAGAATACATCAAGGAAAATGTTATCTACTTATTATCTTAATGATATTCAGTTGTCAGGATGTTTGTCGTCCACGGTGTCAATAGATCGTATAAACTCGGATTGTTTCGTTTATCTTACATCTGTGGCTACACAGTACGTTATGTTTAATGTATGAATGAGCCTAGAAAGCGATACGCGGAATACAAATGGTTCTCGTTAGAGTCGCGAACGATCGAAAGATTTTTGCGACGCGTTACACCTCGAGTCATGGATTAATTTGACTCGGATGATGAGCGGTTACTTTTCATTATTAAACGGTCGTCGGATTTAATCGCTAATGATATTTAGTCAGGAAAGCAAAGTTACCATTTTCATTTATTTGCGCCTTAATATTAATGATCGAGAACTGGAATAATTTAGTTTCTGGTTAAATATAGACGCGATAGATCAGGATAGAACCTGATGCGGTTATGAATAATTACAAACTGAACAGTCTTCTATTATTAAAACCGCTCTTATCGAAGACTTCGTGACTAAAATATAAACCTATTGACAAGCTTGCTAACTAAGTTTAGTAACATTTCCTTAAGTCCATCTTCTTTCCTTCCTTATAGTGTTCAATTTTTATCATGTTTTGGTCATCATAATATGAAACGTCTCGAAATACAAACGAGTCTCTGTTTTTATCGTTCCAAATCAACATAACTATAATTATCAAGAACTAGAATACGCCTCGAAGGATTCGATCCATTGTATAGTTTACCGTATAAAGTATGCTTGCGTTCTTTGTAATATTAAAATCAGTTGACTAACCTTTCGATGTATTCGAACTAACATCTATCCAGAGTCAACTCGCTACAAAGAACAAGTATCTTTGTCCCTCGGTGGAACTATGACACATTACACGCATACGTCAAACGAAGGAGCTACAAGCTGAAGGATTTTCAACGAACAGCATCGTTAATTACAACCAATGACACTTAAGAAATGTCCACTTAAGAAATCATCTAGCAAACATCGACGTCAGATCAAACGCGGAAACGGTGGTAACTCGTACTGGCGTCGCCACTTTAACCAACCATCTCTCGCGATGATCAAGGATTTCGAGTGCGCTTCTGCGCCCGAATTTTCGCGGAGTCGTGAACAAAAACGCGGTCCAGCCGACCAACCATCCAGTTAGCCGCGTTTTTTTTTCTTGTTCGCTGAAGCGAAGTTTGATTCGACCGCGATGACATCGTTGACACGACATCACACTAATCCTTTTTTTCCTGTCGCGTTTGCGGTGAGTCAGCGAGCGTCACACTTGGTGCACGCTGGAAAACCAAAAAAATGAGGCAAAAACCAGCAAGAGCATGGGAAAATAGGAACTGACGTGAAAACAAGGGAAACAGAGAAGCAAAAAAAGGGAGGGGGAGGGATAACCGTAAAACAAACCGCGTATACGAAATGATACAATGGTTCTCACGCGAGTATTCGAATCGTGGATTGTTCACGACCAAGACGATGGCGCACAGTACAACGGAACGACAATTCGAATTTCCATCGTGTTCGCTGGGTAGCCGCGCATTTTTTACAGAAACGCGCCCCGTCGCCCAGTTGGCGCCGAAACCATTGATTAAAGTCCGGCGCCGACCCATTTTTCCCCGCTTCTCTGCCCCTTTCTCTCAGCCCCTATATATTTCTCTATCCTCGCTCCTCGGTTCCTCTCTTTCTCTATTTCGTTGGTTCTCGCTATATTTCGTCCTCGTCCATGCTCTTACCCCTTCCATTTTTGCTTCCGAGCACGACGCGTACGCGCGAACTTTTTGGCACGGAGATGTGAGCGCGTTAGTACCGCCCCGATTGAGAATCACCGACACCACTTGGCTCCGACTGATCTATAAACCTGTGATGTCTCTGTGAAGTATCGCCAGCTAGTCTGCCTCGCGTGTTTCGGGTATATCGCTTGTGATAAAGCATGTTCATGGACGATATTGCAGTCTTGATCTCTTCCCGCGATCGTTCATTGCTTGTTTTAAATGTCTAATGTTGCGTTGCCAGTGGAAGATTTTTCGAGAGCACGGGATATTACTAATATGTAATATGTACTTTCTCAATGAAATCAATGAATCAACTAACGATGAAAAACTTAAAAAAGGTTCAAAACAATTATAAACGGTAAACTAATTTTGGAGTTCCGAGAGATTCTTGGAATCTCAGACCCCTTTGGGTTCTGTATGGCTTTCCTTTCCAAGAAATCCTCGGAATTCCTGAGGTCCTTGGAAGATTTAGTTCCTTTACTTGGCATTTTGAAAGCCTTGATGTTTTGGGAGCCTTGAGCTTTCCAAAATCTTCAAAACTTTCTCTCAAGGCTTCTGTCATCCCTCCAAAGATTTCGGAATCTTCTGGAATGTCTTATTCGCCTAAAATATAAATTACATCTATTCTAGCGTATTACGCAGTCATCGTTATATTTAATTGCTGCTCTCGTCGCCATGTTGACCTCCATTACATATGTACTAGAAAAGTAATAAAAAAAATTCTACCAAGAATTGCGATATTTACATACATCTCTGAAACGAGGCTATGAATTCGCAACAAGACTCTAAAAAGACCTTGACGCACAAGATATGTATTTCTTAATCCAGCCACTACCAGAGTCGACATAAGTTAATGAAACTTATGTTTTAGCTACCAAATAAACATCACAGATTCACAAAGCGAAATTACAAGTTGCTACACATTTTTCTTACGCGAAAAACCTTTATATAAATTCTAGTTTCTCTTAATACCGTTTTAACTTGAAATATTAGAACAAGGATAAGGTACAATAGGACGATACATTTTCAGAATGGTATCGATTCCGAATTTGTACCGCTACATTTAACAAGCACCAGCGAGCCGAAGATACATTGCACAGTGATGTATGGCATGCTTGATAAACAGTCTATTGAAGTCGCTGTTTCTGAAAATACCTGTATTATTCAATACTTTTTTTGCGATCTAACTGACCATAAGCGCCCTTCGATTCCTTTTTCATTCGCCTCTAACCCGTACAAACATTTCGGATGAATTTTAGAAAAATGTTCTCTCACAGAAATTCTACATGCATAACAATGTTAACTTGGTTTAACGCATTTCAAGCTTCAGCAAGATTGTAAAACAGATAAAACACCGTCAGAGGAACGAAATCGTTTGGAATATTCGTATTGTTTCAATTCGAGTGAGCAGCACGTGATCGAGTTATTTGATTTACTGCGCGTTTCCCAGATTCGTCGGAATTTGTCGTCGATTTGCGAGATCGCGCAGCCGAACTGATAAAGGCTTAAATCGTAGTGAACCGATAAGATCGTTACCGGCGTCGTTCAACGCATTATCATACGTGGCGTCGTTCGACGCATTATCAT
This sequence comes from Bombus pyrosoma, assembly GCF_014825855.1. Lineage (NCBI taxonomy): Eukaryota > Metazoa > Arthropoda > Insecta > Hymenoptera > Apidae > Bombus > Bombus pyrosoma. The sequence continues at coordinate 12,340,225 of NC_057776.1, forward strand.
ACGTTACCTCGCGTTTATTGAACAAAACGACGATCGAGCTGAAATTGATTGCTATCGTCCACGAGAAGCATTAATAAATGAAACCTATTAATATCTATACAGGCGACGTTTTCCCGTATGGTATATTAATTTTATTAAATAACAGTCACGCTCGGGATTTTGGAACTTAAAAACGCGGGAAGAAGACACGGATTGTAATAGAAATTTATTCTAGCAACAAAATGAAAATACGACACGTAAATGCGGTAATATAATATTATGGAAAATACGAGGCGTGTATTTACGTGATTTATTCGATAACGAAGTTTGAAATCGAAATTTATATTACGCCCGGGGTGTTCCGATTGCAATTGATTAACGTATCACGTGCATCGTGCACGCTATCCATTACAGCTTGCTCGCTGCTTGATACGACCACAATGACTGACCGTGAGCACCCGCCTATCGTTTAGCGGTGACGTCTCGCCAAATTACTACTCAACATGGTAACTCTTTCGAAGAATTCATTGGCCAAAATTCTACGTAACTGGAACATAGATCCTCTAATTTATAACGATAATTCACAATTCACTTCTCGAGTAAAAGGCGATATAAAGTCAGAGTATAAATAAAGATTAAAATGAAGCTATTAACCTTTAGAATATTTTTTAAAAGTACTTATAAGTCTATAGTATTTTTAAGGCTAATAAAACCCGTTGGAATAACCAATTTAATGTGTGCTATAGCTACTGAAAAATAATTAAAAAATACGTTTACATCCTTTTTTCGCCTGTAGAAAAAATACAAGAATCTATCTTTATTGATTCACTTCCATCGTAAAAGGGAAAAAAAACAATAACGAATTAAATTTTCTGTATTCTTATTTTTACTTTCAATAATTGTAATTTTTGTTCCCGCTTATTAATCGTCGAAAAGAATTTCGCGACTCCGCGCCGATGGCGCGTTCGTCACGCGAGTGAACACGGGCGCAAGCAATTAACGGATTTAAATGGGGAGGTTCGCCCGTGCGGAACTCGCCGTTGTTTTGCGTTACAATTTGTAAATTGTAAATTCGATCCACGCGAACCCACGTACACTGTCGCGACCGTAAAACGAGATAATTAATGAACGCGATGAAACGGTAACATCGGAGGATTCAGCCCGACGATATTCCACGGAATATTTCGAATATCGCCGACTATCTTGCAATCAAGATACCCGATACGTTGACGAGTGCAACATGGCCAGAAACAGTTTTCGATGTAATCGTGATACCGTGTCGGAAAACGATTAATCGCTCGAACTAAATTCGTGATAATGCTCGTTAAAATTTATACAACGATCTTACGATGAAACGGTTATGTTTTCGTGTCTCGAACGATCGATGTTCAGAAACAATGTCGCTATTGGCGTAGGTTTTACGAACGTCAGTTTTAACGGATTGGATTCGATAAGGGAGCTTTTGATGGACGATTACTTTGAGGGTGCAAATAAATCCTGACTACAAAGTCACTCTGCAGCACTCGGATTTATCACTTGCAGTCAATCTCGGTTTACAATTTGTTTTCGTTTCTTGGACCACTTGCACGTTGTGTTTTTAACAACGCCGCTATTCTGGCTGCTACGGTGTCGATTTAAAAATTGGATCTCTTTAGTGAGAAATTCATAAACGAGGAAGATAATTATTTCTTATCTTTCCGTAAGAATAATAACCATTTGTAACAGAACTATTTATTAGTAATATTATTTATTTTGTACGGTTGTCTCTCTTAACTCAGTACCAAATCCCATACGACGAAAGCTCGTAAAGCATTGTCGAACAGGAACACTCGCAGCTTTATTGTCGACGAGTCCCAAATAATTCAAAATCGAAACATCGAGATTCGCTATCGCGCGAATCGTATATTCCCGATATAAACTTGGTACAGTGTATTTGAAGAACGTGCGCGAAGTTGAACGGGGCAGCACTCGTCAGCTATCTTCACCGCTGGTGCAGGACTTAAATCCGCACAGCGTGGTACGTGCAAGCGCTAAAGACGCTCAATGGAGGCATTGGAGACGTGGTGTAAGTAACGATCATATTTTGCTGCCATAACGGAACGTCACACACACACGGGCCCCTGAGTAGGAGCGAAGGTGGTGGCGATATCGCTGCCTTTTATTATTGGCGCAATAAAACCCCCGTAACCGAGTAATAATTTAAGAGTCGAGCGCCGTTCAGCTAGAGCACCTACGGCGCCGCTGTCGACTCTACGCTGCGACTAGACGAGCTGCCAATAAGCGAGCCTGTGAATCCTTTCGGCTTGTATAACGCGAGCTACAGTGACTTTTTACGAGCTTCCTGGAAACGATTTAAAGTCGAACGACACGGCTCGAACGTGAGCTTTGAGAGCTCGATCGTTGCAACGTGTTTGACTCATAAGGCGGGTGTAAGAGAAGCTTTAGTGAAACGGTGACGACAGCGTTGAGCTACGTCGTAAGAAGGTTTCGTTCGTTGAAAGTTTCGAGTGGAATAATTCAAAATTGGAAGGGTAAAGTTCTAAAATTATTAGCGAAGGAAAGTTCTGTATATCGATTTCCAATGTCAACGATATAATAGCGCACATTGTAAGAGAGCAAAGTTGTGTTAATCGATGACTAGCAACATGAAATCAATATGCTTAGTTCTACGAGCTTACCCTGATATTCCTTCATAAATTCTACTATCTTTCAATACTCTACTCTTCTTACACCGTTTTATCTCGAGAAACTTTAAAAGCATGAAATATTTACTTTCTACAGTTCACGTAAACGTACTTTTATTTTTCATAAAACTATTCGAGCCATATCAAGCAACATAAAATTGTGAGTTTAATTTTTTGTTCGTGTTATTCATATATGAGTCAGTTACAGTCTAGATCGTTGTGCGCTATATCTGACGACTTTAAAGGTTGAATGAAGCTTGTAGATCTATTTTCGATTAACCTCAGTCCTTCCCGCCAGTCAAATTACCACAACGTCGTACAAGTCACGCATCTTCAACTTTTGAAAAATGATTGATCGTGGTCCACGACGACACTCGTCAAAGAAGATCGGAAGTCACCGTGTCTTTGTTCCGTTCTGCCGCGAAGGAGCTTGCTCATAAGTTTTCTGGGACGTAGCGAAAATCGATCCGCGACGACGAACGTCTGAATAAGCGCGGACGACGTATTGTCGAACGCTGGAAGAATAAGGGAATTGTCGTTAGTCCGTCGGTAACACGGTTGAATTGTGCGCTGGAGAGATCGAGAATAGATATCAGGTCAGACATTCGGTGTAACGAGGTTTTCTGTTATCGAGCCTGAGATACCCCTGTCTACCTCGCGGAGGCAGACAGTCGGTGAAAAACGTCGGTGAATACCGGTCGCGATGCATTTCCGTGTAACCGTGTCGGATGGGGACAGAAGCAAGGAAAACAGAGTCACTCGGGGAAAAGTGGATCCTTTCTTCTTCGGTTCTGTCCTGCGCGATTCCAATTTTCTTTTCTTCATGTAGCAATTGGTATTTCGGTTAGTATTTGCGAATCTCTTGAACGGTCGAGGTTTTATCGCGTTTTCTCTTATTCCTTTTGGAGAGTAACGATATTTCTGACTGGATGGTCAAACCAACCTTAGCCATAAACCAGATCATAGGGTACTAAAAAATATATATCATTTTTCAAGATGCAAACAATTTAATTTTGCGCTAGAAATATACCAGTATCAATAAATTAATGAACGAACTTTTCTCTTTGTGTTTCTCACTCTAGAAATCCTGTATAGATCCTATGGTATTTGTTTCGGTTCCAAAAATTCGTAACCGCATCTTTGAAATATCTAACCATATAAAACCAAGTAAAGGTAGGAGAATGCATTGAAACAAACCCGTCGCCGTATAATAAATGCAAGTGGAAACTGAAACGAAAGAAATAAAACACAGCGGTAAAACGATTTTTTATCTCCATCGAGGAAAAAATCGTCTTTGCACCTTTTTCCGCATCCAGATCGGAGTTTGCAATGGCTGCGAACCACTTTCGCGCGATATGGTCGATGGACCGACGTTTTTGCAGCTCCTTTTTCCGATAATTAATGTTCGTCGGTGCAGGCCGAAGAACGTGGATGGAGGACAAATGCGAAAGAGGAGGCGAGGCCAGATTAATGATAGTTTTACTTGCAGCCATTGTAAGAACGATGGATTTGACGCTATCAGGGGTGCTAAGGATACCAGCTGGAGGAAAGAAGCGAAATTTATTAGTCGAACGTATCCTGCCTGAAACCAAGATTTAATATATTCAACTCTGCCAGAACGAATTCCAACCGAAATTTTATTCGTTGTTTTAACGCGGCGCTAATGTTTTTTGCGATCAACGATTCCAATGCAATCTCGACCGTTTTACCAGAGAGTAGTAAAATCGCTTCCGGTTCCAGAGTTCAGAGCCGACACAACCAAACAGAACCAAGTTGAAAGGATTTTTTTATAGTTTTGTAAAATCGGACCAGATCTAATCGCGTGGAAGAGAATAATAGTAAATTGGAACGAACATTTGACTCGATTTTGACTTGATTAAAGTCCATCTAAGACCTTGTACAATCACGCCGTTCTGGATCGATGTACATACTTTCGATACGTGACTGTTTTCTGTGCAATAAAAGCAAGTCCTTTCTGTGAAACTCATCGTTACTCTTCGCTTTTCGGTCAGATAATCCTGTTTCTCTATCGATCGCGAGGACCGGCTTCGTCCGCTTCGTCCGCTTAGCTTCGCTAAGTTTCGTTACAAAGTTTTTAAAATAATTTTACTTACAATTTACAAAGCGTAACGTGCAACAATTATCAGAGGAAAATGCATTTATTTGTAATTCTCGTCGATTCCCTTTCACAAGACTCTATACGTAGAATATACCAAACAATTTCACTTCAGACTGTGACCAACTTCTAGCGCGAAGCTCAACGACCCCAACATTATTCTCACAATTGGCTCGTATCCCGCGTCTCATATAATATAAACAACCATTTAGAAAATCGTTTAGGGGGCCCATACATAGCAGCTACGGCCGCGAAAATTACATCTCGGGGTTAGAGGAACAGGGAGCAGAGAGTAGCCACGTCGATACATCCGAGGGAGGCTTAATCCAACGCGAACCGACATAAACCACGGAACTTATATACCGTCGTAACGTCGTGCACCCGGCACCCTTTGGAGCTGAAAGGGATTGAACGAGAGTCGACGCGGGATCGTGCCGGCAGGAAAAAGACTGGTTCTCTCGGAAACGTGCTCGTCGTGACGAGCTGCTTTTCTTTTCTCGCGTTTCCATTTTCCTCTCGTTGTCCCTTTTCCTTTCCACACCGACCTTCCCTCTTCTCGTTGTTCCACGTATCTTCACAGCAACGATACAACGCAGTTACGACATCGAGTCGGAGGAGCATTTCTCGATCGATACCTGGCAGCACTGTTTATTCTTGCCTTACCTCCGACACGCGGGAAAAAGCAACTGGGTGACGTGAGATGCAGCCTGATCGAGGGGTGGAGGACGTCGAGGCTCGTGACGTGGTAACGACAATATGGGAAGACTGGTTAAAATCGGGAACGCCAGGGAATCACGATGACTTTCGCGTTGTAGACCGACGCGTCCTCGTCGCGGTGAACCGGAGGCGACGTGGCCTCGTCGAAGAAACGCATTTCCGTCGAGTTCGAGGACCCTTCTTGTCGAGGGATTTTAGCGTGGCCTGACGCGCGGAGAGAAAAACGAGCCTCGGCCTCTCGGTGGCTTTTTCGAGGACTATATAGCTCGTTATTTATTGCCCCGTCGCGTTCGGTAAATTATTTTCACAGATCTCCCCACGAAGGAACGGGCAGCCGAACACTGTGGAAATTGAGCGGAGAGATGCGGAATTTCAGAGAAACTCGTCAACGAACTCGAGCTAGTCGTAAACCGGGATTCAAAATTTTGCAGCTACGGGTGGGAGCGTGTTGAAAATTGTTGCGTTGTGTTGGAAAGTTTCGGATGAACGTTGGGGAATTTTGGAATAATTGTGCGGGCGATTTTGTGCAACGCATTTGTTGGGAAAGTACGGGTTTAACAAGTAAGGCAATTTGTTCGCGATGTTACACGTGTTTCTGTGAACAGTTTGATCCCTGTTAACCCTGTTGAAGTCGATACTACACGCGAAATTTTTCCGAAATATTTTTTTATTGCTTTGATAGAATAATTTTTATTTTAGTTACAGTTTTTATGCAAAAATTGCCATCAATTGTTATAGAAAAACCTTTAACAATTTTTAGAACAGCACCTCTACAGGTTTAACAATTCCACTGTTAAATACTACAGGGGAAAAAACATGATAGGATTGATAAGTACATTTTGTTGATTAAACAAAAGAATTTTGATACGACAATACGAGTAAATATCAAATAAATATCAATATGAAACTGAATTTGTAAACGACAATACCTTAAAGGAGCCAATATTCGCTCTTATTTGCATTTGAAGCGGGAACTCAATAAGCTTCGTGATAATCGGGATTAGAACCGAAACGGGCTCTGGAGGTACGAATACGGCTACTAGAAACTTGGGAACGATACTTACGCGGCATCTCGATTTTCACGATATTCCCGTCGATTTGCATTCGTTTCAATTAAGTAACCTTTGCCAAACTATTTGAAATCGGCTCGATTCTAATCCAGCTCCACTAGATGGTTTCGTTTGCATAACCCTGCCATTGTTCCGCGCTTTACATGTATAATAAGAATATCATAAAAAGGAGAGGAATAAGTCGGATGGAAAGAGTCGACGGCGAAAGTGGAGTGGAAAGCAGAAATAATGTGTTCGAATAAAATTTGCAAACGAATCAAGACTGCCGCTCGTTTATGTTCCCGGCTGTGCACAAGACACGGAAAAATCGCAAGATCCAGGAGGAAACATTTGGCTGTGAGACAATCAAGAAAGTCTACTTGGTGGAACTAAGGAACGAGGGAATAATAATTTAATTTGACTCTATGTTTTAAATACGCTACTGATTTCAAGTTGAAACATCCAAGAAACTCTTCAAATATTCCTTATCGCGAATTAAGCAAATCGTTAAGCAGTTAATTATTAATCTTCGAATAATATACTTACAGGAAAACTGTTTTAAAATTGCGCGAATTATGGTGATCGAGAACCCCGCGCCTCGTGAAACTGCTCTCGATACCTCTCATAAATATGTAATTTACCCTGCTCCCGTGAGAAATACTTCGTTTAACATTGATTCGACCAAGCAGCGAAGATAATGTACCAAGAAAATCGTCGACTTTTCAACACCTTTCGACCTCATCGTTTATTCAATTCCTTCGTGAGTCGAAACGAAGGAAAAAAGACAAGGAAGGCATACAAGAAAAACGAACAGAAAAGTACACAGACTTGCTTTACATTATTCAGGGAAACCGTTCATCCGTCCGGTATACTTTGACATTTTTCATTGCGTTTCCGTTATATTCTCCTGCCGAAAAGGACAAATTATTCCTACGACGAATTCTTACAAAGGAACCACAAGTTGCGAACTACGTAATTTCTCGTTGACGAAACGTTCGACACGGTGACGCAAATTGCAACACGTGCTTGCAACACAGTCTCCTTGTTTCGCGTCGAACTCGAACACGTGCTTCTTGTGGATTGCACGTTGCATTCGAAGCACATAAAGATGGCCCGTTGCGAAAAGCCGACGCGACGTCTCCTTAAACGTTGGAGTAAGTCGTTGCGAGAACATGGCGGCACGAAATGCGCACTTTCTCTAATTACGTTCTCGAATGATCGATTTTAGCTGAGAAAGTAGTCACGTATCGCGTAAAACGGTATTCGATATGTTTCAACGATGATTGGATCGCGAGAAACGCGGCCGATTAGGTGCCGCGAAAATTGTCGAGAATGGTATCATTTTAATGGCGTGCTATTCGCACATACGATTAATCGGAGATATCGTGAATCGAGCGTGTCATTAGATTATTTGGTAATTTGTTATGCAGATCGTTCGGCTGCGACGTTGCTTTCACCGATGAAATTAGAGATTGTCCTTTGGAGCGAGATTGGAAAGGGTCATATGTATTTCATACTCGTACACAGAGAACTATTTTAGAAGTATCATGAAGCTATCGTGATGGCATTGTTATGTAAATAGTCACTGTTGTTTTCCATTCAGAGAGGGGAAATACCAGGAAGAAACGAACTTGGAATATCACAACGGGATATTGAAATCTATCAGTAGAAACTAATAATGAAAGAATATGTATGTAAGTGACTCACGTATATAAACATAAAAATATTTATTCCGTACAAGCTAATGTCATCGCATTCACATGCTACCTCCGTCATTTATAATTTTTGCATTTTTCAAAACGTGTTGAAATGTTCGAGGTTTCCTGCGTTTTATATTTTTCAAGTTAAGTTATATTACACAATTACGAAGCAATGACTAAATATTTTAAGATGAACAGAGAAGAACAGAGATGGGACAGAGAAAATTTGTTCAATTTCAAAATGGTAGATAAGACGGTTTAATAAAAAAGGGCAGCATAGCAAAGGTAAACGTAAATGTAACAGAAAAGTTCCTTGAAAATACAATTTTAATCGCGAAGCGGAAACGTGAACGCTGGTCATTCTTCGAGCAAGTAAAGGCTTGAACTAGAAGCGATTGTCGCGTGACAAACTAAGGGTGACAAACGTCGAGTACCCGTGTGCTGGCAACTCGAATTTTGCGAACTTGCCGACAGCTAGTCCCGCGAAATTAATTGTTGGTTCGTGGCAGGGCACGTTTATGAAAGCGCCGGACATTTCCAGAAAATTTACGTTCTTAAGAATCGATCAGCGGTTATGGCCGCAACGAGTGGTATAACGCTGCCAACAAACTTCCTCGGGAACGTTTTAGCCGTTCCCTTTATTTGGACGATCGTTCCGCGACGCATCGATTTCGTATTAGGGACGCGTTAACGCGTTGCTTAACGTTTTTCCGATCATGAGACCGTTTTGCTGCGGTAAAAGTTGCTCGAGCGCGAAGCGTTTCGTGAGTTATAGCTGCCATAGTGTGTCATTTGTTGTGTGTATAGTTCGTTTAAAATTACTAACTCCATAGGTGAAAATACTGTAAGGAATCGAAATAAATGTAAGAGATGTTCCGGTTCCTGACTTTTTTTGCACAATTGAATTGATATTCAATTTTACAAGTTACAAGTTCCAAGTTCCAGAAGAGTTACTAAATATCCTTGTTTAATATTAATAAGCTTGATGACGGTACGAATGTTACTTTAAATATAATGTCATTTAATCAAACGACAAGGCTAATCAGCCTATTTTATTTTGTTTCCTAATTGAAAACTCTCATGTTCTCTTCTACTAAATAAAAAGAACGAAGAAAGATACAATAGCGGAATAACAGAGAACAGAGACGAGAAATCACGGGTATTCAAGGTCAAGTGAATCCGTTTCACTAAATTCCAATCCTCAATTGTCTAATTTAATAGAATCGTGCCACGTATCGCAACTATTTCGTGGTCACGTTGTAGGACCCTAAATTGCATTGTCCAGAGTCACGCGTGACCATCTGTTTGGCGAATGCGGCGCAACATAATTTCTACGGCATGCAGTGCGCCATAAGCGTCGTCGAATTCTCGTGCGGTAAGCGTATTATCATAAGCCATAAGGCGCTTATCCAATTGCCGGCCGATGCAATTACATACATCACGATTACCGTGTTCGGTGCAGCCCGTTAATGTCTGCTTCGTGACACGTCGAAGACGACGACGAGGAAAGGGAAACGAGTGCGGAATGAAGCAAGATCGACAGAAAAAAAGATGGATAAGAGTACTTGAAACTGAGGGAAATGAAAAGTAGACGGACGAAAGACACGATTCCAGAGAAAGGGAGAGAAGGCTCGATAAAGAGCGAGGATGAAATAAGAAACATTTCGAGCGCGAAGACGAGCAGACAAGGCGTAGCGTTTCGTTCGTTTGACGGAGTGGAGCAAAAGGGGGTGAAAGGGGGGGAGTCTTCATTACGTCCTGAAAGGCTGCCGTTTTAAGAGCAAACGAATAGGAATAGTTAACAATGAAACAGAGGTGCCTGGAAACGGAAACTGAAAAGGAAGAAAATTTGCACTTGATACCGGTCAGAAAGAAAAGGTCACAAATTAGAACATCCTACGTTTAATTTAATGACTTCTAGAGCACCGATCGTGGCTCTCTTTTCTCTCAGACGGAAAGTCGAATCGATTTTGGAATTGGTCGCCAGCGACGCGATCGATATTACGGTTACATTCATGACAATGAAATTTTACGATATTGTACAATCTATAAGAATAACTGTTTATGCATCTTTTATTATAGGATATATAAAAAAATCATATACCAAGAGAAGTTCATTCGAGAAAACAAGATTTCCCCCTAAGTCCCCTAAACGTCTCCATTTAAAAACATTCTATCCTCCTGATCTACGTAATAGTGAAGTTAACCATTTTTCGTAAAGCACGTTTGTTTGCCAAAATAATAAGATCTGCGTAAATTGCGGCGGCGATTCGAAGCGTTCCATCCAGTCCAATATCCAGGGCATTTTTGCTCGCGACGATATTCCACCGTGAAGATTATTCCGACGGCAATCGCGTGAGATTTCCATCCATAGAATAACGTTTATACCGTGGAAGGCAAAGGAAGGGAGGATGGAATAGTGGGGCACCCCTTCGACCATCATCCCTCTGCGAATCCACTGAACGAACGACACTAACGAAAGAGAGGACGGACGACCGTTTCAACCAACTCGCTTCTATTCCTCCTTCGAGACAAGCCGACGAGCGCCAGTTGAATCGTGAAATTTCATTCCCGTGCACATCCTCCACCGGTCGAGTCGTGAAATTTCAGTGGTCGACACTGGCGGACAGTTTCGCGACGGCACAGACGGGAAATCTCCGTTCAAGTAGCGTGTCGCGCTTAGGTTCGTCCTCGTCGCGAACCTCGTCGTGAACGTTTCTATGCAAATTGCCGCGAAACAGTGTAATCCAAAATGGAGAAGAAGGGTAAGCGGGCCGTTGTGAAACGACGCTGCTACGTGGTCGAAATGCTGCGCGTATGTGAATGCTCGCCACAGGGTGTCGCAATAATCATGGAACGATGAGCAAGGAATGATTCCACGTGGAAAGATAAATGGAAAATATATAGAACGAAGTTTTTCAGATGACGCTTTGTTTTCAGGAAAGTCAAGCTGGAAAATTTGTTACGGACGAGTGAACTTGACTAATTTCCTGATTGAGCGACGCGTACAAATGAACAATTAGCATATTCTACATGTGAGGATAAATAAAAACTGTAAAATAACGTTTCTTCGATTGATGCTTCGTTTTCAAGTAAATGGGACTCGAACATGCTTAATCGATAATTAGCTTGGTAGACGCATTCGATTTTCTCGAGAACGAAGCTTCAAATGAATAGAGATTCGATTCTACACTTTCGACTTGTTTTTCACATAGAATTTTTCCGATTGTATTATGGTTATGGAACACCCTGTATATTCACCTACACGCCGATACTGGGGCCTCCAGCGGGGACTGTCCTGTTCGATAATGGGGGAAACTTCAGCATTTTTACCTTATGCATTATGGAGAAGTCAGTTATTAGACGCAAGGCGAAGGTAAAGAGAGACAAAATCCATTTTCTATATCCCTTCTTCTGCAGCGTGTAACCCTCGGTCGGCCCGTGGGCTTTTGTTTCATTCTCTTTCTTCCTCCGAAGGAAGGAAGAGATCAACCGGTGTTCACGAGGGCATACGTGATACCGGGAATACCAACGAAACATTCTCCGTCTTTATCTCGCCTCGGCTAGATATGGATTTCCAATTCAGCCAGATATTTTCAATATCGTTGTCGCGTCTATGGTATCCAACGTTCTCTCCACCAACGATGTCCTCTCTTGTATTCTGGCCCGGGACTTCGAACGAATCGTGACTTTGTAAGATACTCGAATGACTTCGAGACTCTTGACTCTTCCGCAACGCGTGAATCGTAATTTTATGTTCTGTTTTTTGATCGATCGTTGAGCTTATTTGTAAGAAAACGTACAATATTCTCTTTCGAAAACAAAACAAGACGATACGAAAGTTCGATGAAAGGAACGCTAATGGCGTCGTGAAACACTGCAACCTTTGGAACTCGAGCGAAAGACATTTTTTGCCAGATAGACGAGAGGCAAGATGAAATTTCTACATGAACTTAACCTGTTCCAACTCACCTCGGCGGATCCAATGGACTGGAAAACGACGACAAGAGAAACCATATAAAAATACTCATATTGGAACGGATGGTCGATCCCCCCAAGAAAGTCGAGGGTTGCGAGCAAATCAAGCATGAAGTCCTCTCATTGCAAACGAGAAACACGAATATCCTTCTCGTGGTCAAAAGTTCTTGCATTATTGATAATTCGATTAAACTCTGCAATCGCGCGACCCTAAAACACGAAACAAAAATCCGTACGCTGAACGAACGCCCTCGAATTTAACCGTGAAATCAAAAAGAGAAACAGGGTAGAGAATGTGGTAAAAAACTGTCCGGGGGAGTACACGAGTCAGTCGGTGGAAAAGACGCAATCAGCGACGTCGTCGAATCGAAGCTATCCTATCGTCGAGACAGAATTAACGTTCTCGTGCAGCTAGATGGGCTTTAACCCGGCCAACAGAATAGACGAAAAACGAAGAAAGGGAAAAAGGTAGGAGAAACGAGGAGGAACGAGCAGGAAGGTAGAGAAAGGAGGAACACGCCGAGGGTGAGAGGAAGCGAGAAATTAGAGGAGGTCGCGAGCGCGAGGAAAGTGAGGGGAAACTGCGAGATACCTCATCCCCGTGAGCTTTCCAGTGCTTTTCGAGTGCTTTACGACGTCTGCCGGATAAGTACGTAGAGCGGCGCAGCCGGGCGTTCGCTATACCAAAAGTATATATCGTAAAGAGAGCGCTTTCAGGGAGTTAGATGTCCTCGACCAGTTCAATCAACTGTACGCCAGGCAACAAACCACTGCCGTTAATTGGATCGGAGCTCCGAGTCCTGGCTTTACGAGGCCCAATCGCGCCAAATTATCCGACCTGCATTTCTGGATCGGCCGCAACCGACGTCCTTCCCTTCCATCGTTTCTTTGCTTGTCCCCTTCGTCTGCCAGTCGACATGGATCACGGAACCTCGCAGCGATGTTGGATCTTTTGAAAAAAAAAAAGGACAGAACGGAGAGACGCGGAAGACACGCGTGTTAAATTGGTGTGAAAGGCGACTGTACGATAAATATGAGTTACTAGTAACAGTTTCGTTGAATTTTATAGTTTGGTTGTATCTAAGAGTACGCGTAATACCATCTTGATCGTTTTTTATTTAGTACAAATTGTGTTTGGGTTGTGCACGTATACAAGAGCGCGTGGTACAGTAATTTTAGAGAAGGGAAAAAGAGAAAGAAAAATGGAAAAGGAAGAGAGGGTGAGTTACAGACTAAGAGGGTGCTAATGGACTCGTCAGTAAGACTGCCTACAAGGTTCGTGCCTTAAACATCAGAATAGCAAAAATAAGACCGCAGAATGTATTTATAGCAGAAAGTAGTGGGGAAAGTATTTTCAAAAATGTATATTTCCATAGAAGTATCAAGTTCGTTTTAAAGTCAACTTCATTTTCTCAACAACGAATCATACTATCGAGCGTTTGAACTATGATGACAAACGAATGAACCGAAACCACCGATCGGGATACAGTTTACGAACGATAGTCGGCGACAGGGTAAACAGTTCTCGCGGCAATCGGGTCTAATAGATTGAATTCCTGTCGGGGTTGTGCTATCTCATCGATCGATCAAAACGAGCAAGCGAATCACGTTTGCGTCTTCGAATCAGAACAGGCGCCAGTTCTCCGTTTCTCTTCCGCTTTGCTTCTTTTTTTTTTTTTTTTTTTCTCGCGGCACTCGAGTAGACGCAGTACGAAAGCGTTTAAGTCGAAATGTTTATTACAAGAGTTCATAATAGACTCGCTACAAGTTACTGTTTATACATTAGATTCTTTTAGCAGGGCTGCGTGGTCATTAAACGTCAGTTAAATGAGCTTTTGCGAAGTTACGTCTGCTCGCGCCGCTTTCGAATCATTTTTTTTCCGCGTCCAGACTGGATGGAATGGGCTAGGTGAACGTAGAACGCCTAATTATGCCGGCGGAGAATTAAAATATTCTCAGTAAACATTTAAGAAAGTAAAATAAAGAAGTTTCCATCGAGCAGCAGCCTTTAATTACAACTTAGTTCGCTCTTGCTTCGCGCTGATGCACGCCGCGCCTTCCGCCCATCCGCCATTAATTTCTTCCTGTTTCCCTCCCGTGATCTTCTCTTCGTTTACGTTAATAAACGTTTCTTTTTCTACTCTCCGCGTTCACTTTGACTTCCTACCTTTTACCGCCGCGTCGTTTACTTCATCGTTAAAAACGTTTCCTCGCAATATCACGTATAAACGTCGCACGCTCGTTTACTCGAAAGCCTCTCATCTTCTTCGTTCTACTGGATTGCCTGATACCACCGCATGGACAAAATTAAGTTTCAGAGGTGGAATCGAAATGATTAGCTAGACGTTGGATATTTAGATCTAACGAAAACTAGACGTCGATCGAGAAACGCATGATTTTTTAGGTCTTGCAATTAAACATAGTCTTTGTACCATCTTTATGAATTCGTAAATCTTCCCTTTGACCGTATCAGTGAATGGAAACTAACATTTCATATTCAAGAATAAATTCTACTTCGGGAAATGGAATGATTGATATCTGTGAAACATTGTAGCTCGCGATAATTACGAAAGAATGTATTTTGTGTCGTTTCGTTTAAACTGTGTTTCCTCACAATGCAACCACTGAACTTACGTGTTTGTAACGGGACTGTACCTTTTTGCGCCGCTTCTATACTTTCTTAAAATTTATCGTGTCATCGACCGAGCATTTTACGGGCTGACTGCTATAAGTCAGCCACGCTGTGAACGCGAAAGGCAGCCCTAACTCCGCTTTAAAAAGCATTCGCAAGCTGCAATAAACGGGAGATGGTATTCGGGAAACGACCATTGGGCACACGACGAGTACACGATTATTTGAAAAATTGTCGAATCCCGCCACGCTGTATTTTTCATTCCGGAAACCATCGTTCTTTCAATCGTGACATCGAGATATCGCGACAACCGGTTTATCCGATGTCTTTACTGCGAAAATGTATAATTCTCTGGTGCCTGATCAAAACCACTTGACGATATAGAGAAATACTCAATTCGTTCTCATTTTTATCCAATTTTCAATGCGTTTGTTAAGCAAAATGTAATCTAAATAAAGATTCGTTTCATCTAGTAAATACACGTTGCGTGTATTCTGCGAATTTCTGCATAAACATCAACAGTCTAGTCACTAACGTTTCAGCATATTCTAAGATCAAATCGGAAAGCAGAGGAAACGAGAGAAGAAGGAAAAATTCCAGGACTTTATAATTCTCTGCATTAAGCCCGTTTTGGTTGGCTGTCCGAACGTAGTCACTGTTATTTCCCCTCGTTCCAGGAGAAAAAGTAAAACGCGTAGCGCGGAGTTCATAAGCCATCTCCCGGAGGCACGGTGTAAGCGTAAAGCGGAATAAACGTTGCCGCTACGTGTCCGTCCATGTGCACTGTTATATCGTGCTAACTTCGTCCCAGCGAACGTCCTTTATGGTCGTGCCGGCGAAAAGAATAAGCCGTTTCTGTTGATGCGACCACGGTGTCGTCTTAACGTTCTCGTGCCCGCCGTTTCCCCCAGCTTTCCTGGCTAAGCTCGTAAAAGCTCCCACCGTGAATCGTGACTTCGTTGTTGCAACGTGAGGGAAACGCCTGAGAAATCTCGCAACGCCATTGACATCGTTATGTACAGGAAAGAGTGATTGGGAAAGTTTGTTTTATATTAGGTATAACTGACTTTTTGATGGGTAGTTAATGGTGAAAATGTGGCTTTGGGGTAGAACAACTGTTATCTAGTATTCGATGAATATAAATCGAGATACTACTGCCATGTTCGTGCCAACGTTTGAGGATATCTATCTTCCTCAAACAATTTTAAAATCAGCACAATGATGATTAAAACCTTCAATTTTTTCAGATCGACTTTCCTACTTCTTCGGTGTAACCCAAAACCGATTCTTCCATTGACACTTCAAAGATGAATTTCTTAACACCATTACGATGAAACTAGTATATACATAGTATATAATTACCTCATAAATTATGCGATACTTATAAAAACAGTTTGACTTGATACGAACATTAGTTTCTTCCCCATAGATACATGAAGATCCATTAAAAATCGATGCGTGACACTTGGTACGGTCTGATAAGTGTCGATCGTAGCGTGGCAGACGAAGAAGAGCGGCGCCGTCTAGTGTTTCAACAGGACCGTTCGTCGGTTGGGTAAAAGGGGTTAGGCTAAGTGGCAAATACTGGATAGCGACGAGGTTCGAGTGGCGTCTCGTTTTTCTTGCCGGGCTGCCGCGATCGTCAAGGTGAAGGGGCCTCTCTATAGGTTTTCGGAAATGGAGGCTCGGTCACGATGGCGATATCACGCACGTTTCGAACCGCTTTCGAGCGTTTAACTTCCACTGGAGAGCTGGCTGCCGGATCCCGCGGAAGAAATAAAACGAGACCTCCGTCTGAAATCGTACGGGGAGCACCGGAAATTTCAACTCCCATTCGATTTCCGCCGCGTTTACGGCCAACCTGGCTCGTTATCCCCCGCGTTTTTATCTAACACGGCACGAGGCGGGTTTGATTTATTGCTAAATACGCGAGGGTCGTTCGGTGGCCGCTGCTGACTTTCGCCTCAACGACCCTTGCGACGATTGTATCACTCCTCCCCATTTTATAACACTTGCTTTATCGTGTACAATATATATTGAGTATTTAATTCAACGAAATTCTGTAACGATATTATTGTACATGTATGGAGTACACGAAAATTTATACGGAAAATTTTTGTGAATGTATTATGTGAATTGTACGAGACTTTTTGAAATTTCATTAGTACTATAACGAGATACGATTATCGAAATATATTGATAAAATTTTTAACCGATCTCGATGATAGACATCCACGTTTACATTACTCTGCTTACTTTAAATCATTTTCCTTTTACGGTAAACGGTAACGAATGGCAGTAATTGCGACCAAATACGACTCATGTAATGAAACGAGAGTGGAATCGCGTAAAATTACGATTAAATGGTTATAAGACTGGTTTATGTGACCGATACCGTGGACCTGTCCGTTCCCTTTCGCGGCAATTGATTGCGAACGCTGTCGGCCGATCGGTATCGTTTTTATTTATGAATCAGGAGCCCGTTACCAGGGCGCAATGTAATGAAGCAATTGCCGCGTTCGATTTGCAATTTGTTCCCATTGCGATTTTAATCGAGATCAAGTACAATCTGAACCCGTTCACGCGGATACGAGAAGCGTTACTGACATCTCGAATATACTCGATTGCGCAGAAGAATCGAAACGAAGCGATAACGAAATCATCTGCTTTTATATCGGCCTCGAGAATCGAAAAATCAAAAGTTTTTCAGAAAGAATTAATTATTTGAAATTGTAGATAGAATAGTCCAGAAACCGATTATCGATGATTTAATTTTATCCATTCTATATAATCTACAGATTACTGTCATGTGTTATTGATATCTAATCTTTTGAGTGCTCATACATTGACGAACTTCGAAGGTGGATAAATTAATAAACCACACGCTAGTGTCTTGTCCTCCATTTCGTTGAAATTATAAGAATAAGAATTAAAGGTAGATAAAACTCATCTAATGGACGCATTGTATTTAACCTGGCTTCCAATGTCAGCCGCCAGAGATACGGTAAGTGACAGAATACAAACACGCTCGCACGAGCATCTAGATAACGCCATTTTCAGAGGAAACCTGGCCATTTGGAAGGAAGACACGGTCAATGTTAGCACACGTCACGTCCTCTGTCGCATTGCCGCCAGTTCCGCTCGTATCATGAACTGTCACGCCGGCTCTCCCGGTTATAAACACTTGGTGCGTAACTGCACACTTTAAAGCTGCAATATTCGAGGGAGGTAACAAGCGACTGAATAAACATCGACCATCTTGCTTCGCGTGCCATCCTTGTTTCAATTCTACTCCGGTAGTTTACCGCTATTCAACATCTTAATTTAATCCAGAACCGCGACATGTAACACGTGTCATGGGAAGTTCACGGCTGCAAATGTTTGCTAGCATCGGGAATAATGAAACAATTTAAATTGGTGATATGTTTCAAGATTATCGTTTACGATAAAACAAAATATTGATCGGTGAAAATAAAATTGATAGAAATTGGTAATCGTGATAAAAATACAACAACAAAATATATTCATACAAATGTACACTGTCTGCGACTTAATCGTCAAGCGTAAGAGAATCGATAGTTTCTGTATAGCACGAAGATCGAATCGTACTTCGCAACACGGAAGTTAGTATTCAAGGTCACAGGGGCTGGGTAACTTCAATGGTCGAGGTAGAGGAACGCGTGACTCGATCCACGGGGCTCGAGAACGTAATCCCATAGCAATGTTTGCCGTCCGTGACGCGATACCGATCGCGTCGTGCAGCCCGATGGAACGAGAAGGGAAAAGCGGATCGCGCGATGTTCGACTGTTTATCGTTGTTATTGTTTTTCGACCCTATCTCAGCCCAGCCACCCCCATCCCGGCGGAATCCGATTTGTAATGGAAATGCAATGTTCAATGCCGCTTTAATCCTTCGTCCGCCGTAGGAGCCTTTTGTAACGCGCTGCTTCCAGGGAAAAAGAGACGGAGGAGACGGACGGCTTTAGAGATCCGTCATAATCGTTCTAGGACGATATTTATTTTTCGTACAAACGTCGCTGCTTGAGAGAGAGAGAGAGAGAGAGAGAAAGAGAGAGAGAAACAGAGAGAGAGAGTCAATGAGATTTTTTGCGAAAGATTACATCCGAGTATTCGATAGCGCACACGGAGCGCCAACGACAAACTACATAAATGGTCACGTTTCCAAAAGCATTATCTCGTTCGTTGCTCGTGAACTCGCTCTCGCGGATGCAAAACTAACCCCCGTAGAAAAAACGACCAGAACAGTTTTCCACTTAACAAACGAAAACTTCCAACCAACCCGAAAATGTGCAAAAACGGGAAAACCACAAACGCGAATCTCCTCTCTACGCTCGTACCTTTTACTTTTTGCCAACAATTAAAAGAACGTAAGTATCGCCAGAGGGGTTGTTAAGCAACGGTTAGGAGTTTCTTCGCGAAGTAAGGGAAGTTCGGTCGAAATAGCGACTCGGAGTCAGAGTGGAGAGAGACGGCGAGCGGAAGGGTGACAAATCAATGGCGGATGGTAGGGTAGGTAGCGGCATATGAGCGCTGGGCTCCTATCTTATCAACGCATTATTCAACGGCGGAGGCTGCTCGGGACTCTAACTGCCTGCATTTGCATAAATCCATAGATCTCCCGGACCTGCTCGGCTGCCCGGCCGTGTCTATCCATCTCTGGATGCATGCATACAGCAAATTACAGTGCCCGCAAGCGGAATTGTGGGTGGCGGACCCGTGTCCTTCCCCCTCTGCCTGCCCCCCTTTCACGAAAGGACCCCGAAGGGAGCCAACACGCTTGCCGGCTAGGTAAGGCCAATGGAAGGGGCTCGGTAACATTCACTTTGCCGGTGGCTTTGTATTGGATCGTTAACGACACCCTTTCCTGTGTACCTTCTGTTACCATCCTACGCTATCTCTCTTATCGTGCGTCCTTCCTTTTCTATGGGTGTACTAGGACAGGAAAAAATTTCGTGCACATCTCCAGGATTCTGAGAGATAGATAATCGGCTACGGGTTTATTGGTTGATGACTGAGTCGAAGAATGGTAAGAAATACCGCGTAGGATCTTTTTATAGTTATACATTATCGATCAAAAATTCCGTTACGTTAAAAAACTGTTCAGGGAAAAATCGAACGAGGTAAAGACTGTTGCTGCAAGAATTAAACGATAATAGTGAAACGATGTTGAAGATCAATCATACGTTTCTTCTATTTTGTTCGAATGATAGTTTCGAGATTATTTGTCGTCGTGACCCACTATGAAATCGATGCAAACGTTATCCTATTGGCAGATCGATTTTCACGCCGATATAAGAAACTTCGTAAAAATCCAGTAACCCGTAACAAAAGGTAGCTATACTCGCTGAACCGTTCACGCACTGAAATTGGTCGGTTACATCCGTTGAAAATTTCTCCACGAAAGTGGTCCGCGCGTTCAAACACGCGCGAGAGATCCTCGTTTATCGAATCCATTTGCGAGATCACGCGAACGACGTATCCGCGGTAAGACGAGTCTAACGGATCGCTAATCAGCAAGTGAAACAAAAGGATTTCCACGGCACAGAGGTGGCGGGTTTCCACGCGGATCTAAGGTCTCTCTCTCTCTCTCCCTCTCTCTCTCTATTCGTCTCTGGAGAGGATTGCCGGGCCACTCAGCTACGGAATGGTTCGTTAGCAAAAGGAGACGAAACTGTAAGTCCCGGTGCAAATACCGTCGATTACGTGCTCGCCTGTACGATTCGGTCTTCGTTGAATTTCTCCGCGAACGGTATCACGGCAACACGGTAATATTTGCAAAGCTTTGTTATCCGACCGACTCACAAAACCGGCGATCGTATGCATTGCGATTCGAAAATTTATTCGTTCGATGAATAATTTAACTCCGGTTATCCCTATATCCTGTATGAATTATCGTGTCCTCGCTCTGTCATACGCGAATACCGCCGAAATTTCGTTTGGAAAACAACGCGAAGAAAAACGTTGTTGCCGGGCATAACTCACGCGGATAACGTTCTCGATAATGCCTTAGCAATCGAAAATTCAGATTACCTTTTTCATCGAGAATTCGAAGCGTTCAATTTCGTAAAACGAGGCCAGCTTCCAACGAACTTTTTAATAAATCGACTGACCCAATTTCTCTTCTGACCCGTGTACGCAGGAAACGGAACAATAAGCAGTATCATAGAACCGATCGCGTTGAAATCGCGCGGTAAAACCCACGGCACGGAACGAGACGGAATTTTTGACAAGGCTCTTTCGCTCCACCGATAAAATATATTCATTTTCCTATTGAATTCGCAGATAATTGGTGCGAGTCTGAGAGTGTCTGATACCGATCCCCGAGTTCTCACGAGTCGGGTGCAACGGACGCGTAATAAATTCCAGGTTTACCTATTCTGCTTGCGACAGGAATTATTCGGCGAGCTCGTAGGTGCACGATCGATTTAACCGGGCGAGGATGAAATACGAGAGACGCGCCAATTCGTTGCACCGATTCAGTCGTTCCTGTACCATTACCTGTCGATCCTCTGCCGATTGTTTCACCGACTTTTTTCCTGTCCCCGATTAAAAATTTCGAAAAATATTCCGCTAACGACCACGTAAACTCTATTAATTCTTCGAAATCGAAAGACTTTTTATACAAAAGGAAAGAATCTATTTTAAAAAAATTTGGAAAAATTTGCATTTCTTCATGATGTAAAGATATGTAAGACGACGTACTACATATTTGACGACTTTTACAAAATCTATGACTAAATCATGGCAATCCACTGAACCGATCTTATGAACTTGGGTTTAGAAAACATTACGCTTTACCATCTTCAGCCACAATCACCAACGAGTTTCGTCCGTAAGTCCACTTCTAATATAAAAACAGGACTCCGGTGCTACCCGTACATCGATACAACAGCCTGAACGAGTTTATTCCGGAGCATCCAGCTGCTCACCCTTAAAAACACCGTTGTCCTCTTGAGCGGTGCATCACGGACGCGTTATCTGCCGGCTGCTCGAACAACGATAGGGCAGTACGAGGGTGGAGAGTGCGAAGTTAAGTCGAGCCCTTGCTCGAATGTCTCTGACGGCAGCGAGACGAGTAGTTAATTAACACCTCCCGTTACCCTTACCCTTCTTCATCCCTTGCATCCAGTAGAGGCTAGCTTTTCCGCAGAACAGCCGCCTTTTTCACGGTGGAGGAACGGTCTCCTTCGCAGAATTCGCCCGCGTGGCTGGCTTTTTCAAAGCTGCCGTAACCCCGGCGAGAAGTTGGAAAAGGATCTCCTTCCTTCGTAATTTTTTCCGTCCTCCTCCCGTCGACCACGAAGACCGGTTGGTAATTAAGACATTCTGTGGTAGAAAGGAAGTCACCGGCAAGTCCCTGGATCTCATGTATTTTTAATTTAGATAGCGACCGAGAAGGATCTAGAGGAGGAGGATCCACCGTTTTGGAACTGGCGCAAAAGACTCCGACGATGGGGGTTGATCGTTCAAGTGGTTGGTTCTTACATTGTCAGCGTTCTCTTCTTCTCCGAACTGTCGATGGAGCAATTTTCTGCGATTGTGGCAAAGTGGTGGAATTGGGAGCAGATCGTGTGATATCGGTAAATGGAGCGTTTGTTTTGCCGTTTGATTTAAACGAATGATGTAACACACAGTAAACGCTTCAATATATTATACATATACACACGATAGGTAACATTTATACGTAACAAAATTTAGTAATATTTTTTACGAAGTCTATTTATCTACTTTCTCATATATAGCGGGTGGTGTTCTCGCGAGGACTAGAAAGTCATCAGAGAGGGAAATAAACGACGTTACGGCGAACACAGAGCATGCGCTCGGTAATATCTCAGTTGGATACAGCAAAATTTTCGTCGTTGTTGACCACTTCGCCGAAGGATCCAGCATCGCGAATGCCTCGAGGTACGTTAGGTTATGTGATACCGGTAATAATTCTATGAATTACGAGCTTAACCCGGGCTGACCTCTCATTTTCATCAAGCTTCCACTCGCAGGGAGCTGTGTCATCTCGACAGGGCGTGTAATGCAAAGGTAATGATAGCGATTTGGAAACGGACGTTCAGATGTATACATCCAGTTTGTTTCGTGAATTTTGTGGTCAGTGTTACTAGTGTTTCAAACAACATTAATACTCTACGATATAGATAATAAAGCGTTACGAAGTTTTCAATTTCCCTGTACATCTTCTCATAACGAAATATAGATAGAAAATTCGCTAAAACAATTCATTGCGATATTATAAACTCGAAGATTACACATTCGAATAAGCTGAATTTATTTCCTTTAAAAATTTTTCGCTCTGTTACGGAACAAACTTCCAACCACCCTAAAAATTCCTCATATATTTGCATATGTCACATCAAGTAGGATAATCCTTCCATTTTACAATTTATAACTTCAGTATACCAAACCAAACGTCGGCGATTGAATCGATCTCGAACTATTCTCATCTTTACATCAACCCCAAGACCACATAAGTTGACGATAAAGATCGATCAACACACGACAGAAATAGTATCCAAAGGGTATTAATGTAGGAAACGGAAATAGATTTGGTGTTCATTGGTAATCAGCGATACGGTCGATCAATCATCAACCTATGGAGGGGTGGCAGCCAATGGATAGTCATTAATTAAAAGCGGAATTCGCGCGAATGAACCGGCAATGAACACTTGACCGGTCGACTGGATTCGCGGAACATCGTCCCGATTGAAGTGGTCCTCCTTCCCCCGATTTCGGCGATGCAGCGAGATAGGTCGGCCAAGGGTGAACCTGGAAGGTAGTGTCGGCGAGGGGTTACCACGATCGGCCCCCTTTCGGCTTGCACCGATCCGAAAACCAGCCGGACAGCTCTGCAATTTCGATGCTAGCCCTGTAATTTGATCAATTAACGCTGTACGGCCCTGTTCGCTTGAGAGTGTGGCTAGCTGCTCCCCTGGTTCGTTCTACGTGGTCAGGGGATGCTGCGAGTTCCAGGTATCGAATGTGTTCAGGAAGTTTAATTATGGTCGCCGGTTGTGATCCAGTGTTACTTAGATGTCACTGAGAAATGTGAATTTTGAAAAACATACTTTGGATAACGTTAAAGATAGCTGTTTCGATTTATGGAAAAATGAAGGTTAGGTTTGATAGAAAGTAAAGATTTCTAGAAACAAAGGTAGTTATATATAGACCATATTTACTTACACGGTGTCGAGGCTGGATTCGATAGAAAATGAAGATTTCTAGAGTTAAGGGTGTAGGTTGTAGTTCGAGAGCTGCTTCGAAGACTACAAATTGGGTTTGGGTTGCGAGAGAGTTAAGAAGTGGGAGTTGATAATTTTGTTAGAAACGCTGAGAGGGAAAATTATAACGAATCAGTTTAAATTCACAGAATAAATGAATATTTAAAAGAGGTAATTTTATCGAAAAGTGTGTTCGCTTCTTAATAGCGTTCCTTTCGCCATTGTTAACGCTGTAATTTGCTTCTGGAGGAACAGTGAAAAGTAAAAATATGGCAAACGTATTTAAAAGGAAGTTCATTAAAAGCCTGAAACAGTCGTTGAACATTAGAGGTGGCGATTTTGGCAGGTTCGTTGGGAGCAACGCGCAAAGAAAAAATTAGCAAGATGAAAATTATTTTTACAGCGTGGAACGAGTGTAAAACAGAAACGCGCGGGCGCGCAAAGGTAAAAAATTAAGCGGGACAACTGGCGTTTCAGCGGAATATCTAGTTTAAAGGCCGAAAGCAACGCAGGCACAAATATGTGCGAATTTAATGGCAAAGGGATATGCGAATTCCCAATTAGCTACGTTAATTAACCGTCCATATCCGAGCGGCCGAGCCAAAAATGTTGCTTATTAACCTTGTCGAACTGACATTTTTTCGAAATTTCATTCCCTATGGAACGAGATCAAAATTAAATTTAAATAAAAGATTCAACGACGAAGATCCGAATTCTTTGTGAATGATAAGCGATTCATGAAACGGAGCGGCCATTAATTACGTCGGTATTCAAATTACGGAACGACATTCGCTCTTCGAAAATTCCATCGATCGATCATCGCTGAAACCGAAGGAGCGCGTCGCCGGCTCGGTTGAATACACAAATCTCGTAGTTAATAATCGATCGGCATAGCGTTAACTCGCCAGAATCCGAGGTAATTCACGAGATTTGTAATGTTCGGCTTTTCAAGCATTGTACACAGGCCGCGCATTACCGTCTCGTCGTTAGCAGGACGTACATGACGTCATTAGAACGAAGTGCTGCTTAACGGGTAGTTAACACATAATTACTGTGTACAACGCGCGCACGCGCGTTGCAGTGGTTTACTTATGACGTCGTCATGCACTCTGCTCGCGCGACCGCCCAAACTAGCGCCCCGATATCAATCTCTCTCTGTCTGTGGAACGTTGATTACGCGAATGATTTCCAACTCGAAATCGAATAACGCCGCAACAGCTAAGAGCACCTTCGTGTTGGAAGACTGAGATTCGCTTATACGAAATGATCATAACGAAAAGGTATCGCGCAGGTAAAAGTAAATTGTTAAATATTGGTAGCGAAGTCATTGCAAGATTAACTTAAGGGATTGGGAAACTTAGTAGGAAGTTGCTGGTAACTAAGAGAAAGATGAATCGTAATTGAGATATATTCGTGTTAATTAAGGTGTTTGGGTATAGCGACGTAGGCGGTCGCGACATTAAATTTAAACATGAAATTACATTTCGGAAACATATTGTTGGCCACCGGCATTACAAGCGAAACTCATTAAGTAGAACTTTTGGCAAAACCAAGGCAAACATTAGTAAAATGCTCGATTCTCCATCTGGATTAGAAGCAGTTATTAAGTGGAATTTCCTCGGCCGCGCGGGAAGTTCTGGAGGGTGAGAAACCACCATCGTGCAACGTTACGTTTCGAACACGAAATTCAAGAGTTATTCAGTTAATCGCGGCAGTTGCAAAATTCTGAAATTGCGGCTCTCCGCTCGTTTCCGTTCCGTTCAACGAGGATACGAGTATTTACTTGCCACAAGAATTAATTGTTTGTGCAATTTAGCCATTCACATCGACAATACCGAATGACGATCTCTCTACGAGGAACGGAAAAAAAACCGGCCGGTAGAGAGAAGAGAAGAAACAATAGCAACGTTAAATTCGAAAGTGCATTTCGCGGAAGGATCGTCACGATGTTGAAGTCTATCTAAAAGCTGGTTTCACGCATTGCTGCAACGTTCAATATGTATCCGGCGTAGACGGATTCGCAGATTTTCGTGTCCCCCTTTTCTAAGTAAATTTACGTTCGAAGCGGAAAGATAGCAATAATTTAATATTTTCGCACGACTATTTGAGCATGATAATTGGTTGCACCGAAGTGTCTGTGTGTGAGAGCCGAACACTGTAGGACGAGTAACATGATTTCAAGCAGACCGAAATGCTCACGACCTCGAGCATGAAAACGATTTCAAATTCTGTCGAATTTTTTGTGTCAATTTAATTCGGTAGTTAAGGTGATTGAACTATGATGGTATTAAGGATTGCTGCTCCGCGCTTGCAACTTCTCTTTGCAATACATTTTCGGAATATCTATTTTCGCAAATTGAACCATAATAGCTAATCTCGTAGTAATTAACTTCAACCCTCGAAGCGCAAGCTATATAAATAAGTTTATTTAACCGACACTTGCTTCTCCGTTTAAATGTTAAGCAACACTTTACGTTCGTCGAAGAAGCCATGCTATTAAACATAAAACGTTTCGCCAGTCTTGCAATTCGTTTTATCCCCCAGCCGCCAGCAAATTTCTCTAATTATACCGAGCGGTTTATTACCATTTTTTGCATCATTTTTTCCCATGAAAACTGCAAAAACGCTTTAACCAAGAAAACAGAATCGTAGATTACCAGGGAAAAATAGTCTCTACATCTTCGAGTTGTCTTCAGCGAAATTTGTAACGACCAACAACATCCGCAAAGAGTGCCAGATTGGAGAGGAACGAAAGCGCTCCTTTTTGATATCCAGCGACACGTGAAATTCCTACGATAACTTCCCGTTTGTTTTCGCCAGCGATGCAAGGAACGATCAAACGCGGGGAAAAGTAAAAAGCAACAAAGCTCGTCGGCTTAGATTGATTTCTGCACACATGGAACAGTCTGTATCTTAGCTGTTGCTCCGAAAACGGTAGTTTGCGCCTTTATTTGCCAGCTGCATTCCGTTTGAACGAGTGTATACGAGTGTTAGGTTCTCAACAGAGGAAACACGCTCGTCTATGTGGAAAAACGTGTAAAAGAAATGGCGAGAGAAAAGCGACGAAAGGAGACGGAGACGAAAAAGCAGACGAAGAAGACTAGGATGAAAGAGTAGAAGGGGACGAAGTCTGGAAATCTTTGGGAAGAAATCGAAATTGCAGGTTTTCGTCGAAACGCTGGACTGGTAAGACGTGACCGAATTGCCAGAATAAGGGACGGCGCGTGTTTCAGCATCAAGATAAATAGGATATTCCGGATAAATGCTTACCTACGTGCTTTCAAATGGTATCGAGTGTTCTCTACCAGCCGACCAGGTACTCTTCCGCGACGTTTCAGGAATTTCCCTACAAAGCCTTCCGAGGGTGACACACCTTCTCCTGGTGCTGGCGTATCCCTGGTTGCGGCCGCTGCACAAGACCGGCATTACTCAGGCGACATACCGTGAGCTAAATGAACCGAATAATTGCAGCTACCGGCTAGGGCTCGCAGAGCTCGTGAATCTCTTTTGCTTTTCGTCGTTCTCCTTTATACCCTTCCGGCAGTGATTATGCCTTGGTTCAACGATCGAAACTCTGCACGAATCCTCGGAATTTGTAATTTTAATTTTAATTCTAACATTTTTCTTGTAGTCTTCTTTCTTATTTGTGGCATTGGGGATCTTATGATTTTAAAAGATTATTCGTAAGCAACGCGTTGAATCATCCGCGACTCCGTGGAAAAAAAAAGAGGACAACTAAAGTTCTATCGTTTATCATCCGACGGAGGCTGGATCGAATTTTTCTCGAAAACCCTTTCGGGAGCGGACGGACTCTTGACCAGAATCGAGTAACCTTCCCTGTCACAATGCCAAAGTCACTAATGTCCCTGTGCAAAAAATCGCGTCACGCCCATTCTCGATCCCTCAACGTCGTTGTCAAGCCGCTGTCAATTGCATGTTCGACGGAACGGCAATTTTCGAACGAGACTCGATCATCGTTCAGGATGTAAATAAAACGCAGGAATAATGAAGAATTATAGGGACGATGGCGGACAAATGTTTTCCACCGCCGTTACGACTCTTTACGCAGTCAGATTTCCACGAACGACTATTTGTTACTTTACTGCGTGTTTCGCGTATCGAACCGGTTTTAAAATAGGTGAAGATTATATATGGTCTTCAGATGTCAACGTTTTTGAATGATTTTAAATACTTGAAATAAAAGTCTGATTATTTGAAAAATTTCACAGCACTTTCAACGAAACTAGTCGACGATTCTCGGAGCGAGGGGCACGAATTTTATCAAGCGACCGACGTAAATATCGATAAAAGTTCCATCGACCCGATAGAAAGGCATTTTCAGCGAGGTAAAAAGCTTCTCCCGTGAGAGAAATCGAGATAGTGCGAGAGGTAGAACGAGACGGGACGAGAGCGGGGAGAAGTCGTGGAACCTAATTGCTTGATCGACAGGAACGTCGTTCGTATCTGGACGGAGGAAAATTTCTCCTCGATCCTTCAATGTCGTCGTCAACGTCGCGTCAACAGCACTCCATTACGAGGCCCGCGATGACGACAATGTTGGTGTTCTCCCCCTTTCGATCGATCTACCCGCTCTGGAACGGTGCACTTTTAGCGTCTGCGTCTCTCCGGTTGACGGGTAAATATGGGTGCAACTTAAATTCGGCGGGTTATCGACCACGCGCGAATAAAATCCTGCAACCAACGTTCAATCGTCTAACTTTTTACGACTATTTCCTTGCTCCTCGTTCTTTTCAATTTTTCTTCTTTCTTTCGCCTCTTTTGTTCTCACAAGCACCTGTAAGCAAGAAAGTGTAAAAAGTTCGTTTAACAACTTAGCGAGTAGGTATCTGGTCGCGGCTGTCGCGCAATTTCCAACGGAAGAGACACGTCTGGTGGCGGGCGACGCTTAAAAGAATGTAAAAACCGGTATGAACGCTTTAAAAAATTAAACGGGAACTGCTTCCATTTTCTTCCGTTGCTGTTCCGTTGCCGGACGAGATTTCAATTATGAACGCGTTATCTGCCGGCGGAGCGCGGGGGGAAAGTTTTCCCATTAAAAGGAGCGCGCGACGATCGAAACGGATTACACGAGCATTAGCACGGAATCTCGCGGCTCATTTTATGCTCCACCGACGAATGGAAAGTTTGTACGTGACGCGGCCACGGGCCCTGTCATTGAATTTGTTCTCCGTTTCGTTGTTCGCTTTGATAACCCTTTGTGATAAGACATTTACTATCACCCTACTATTTGAAGTATAATACCCTTCTATTTTCCAGAACAATCCTAAGACTAACTTCAAACTAACATTTCGAAGATCGCAATGCTTATGGTATTTCTTCAATTCGATTCAAGTAAAAATCTAATGAACATCACAGTGTTCGTTATCCAAGAGTATCGTTCGAATAATTACGAGTGAATTAATTCGTAAAAACAGTAAAAATTCATCCTTGAATAGGTTAGATACAGTTCCACATTCGCCTATTTCCTATTCTCCAATATCATCGACACTCACTGCTCTTCTATCTTTTCTCGCCTAGTTTCCCAATAAAAATAAGCATTTGGTAGAAAAGACAGAGATCAGCTAGCTGCTCGTCCCGTTGCTCGATCAGGATCTCGCGGCGGGGATATTTGCAATTTAGATACGGCCACGTACAGTGCAGGCGACACGACGGATTCGTCGCATCCAACGACGACTACGACGGGGTGAACGAGGACCAGGAGGAGGGAAGCGGCTGGGAGACAAATGTTTCGGAGGGGGTTGTTGGTTGGTTGCTTGCTCGCAGGCGTCGCGATGTTAAATAATCGCGTCGCCGGCACGTTTTCGCGTAACGAGGACGTTTATCAGGATCCAGCAACCGGGAACTGATTTACAAATAGGCCCCGAGAGGCGGCGCCCCGTCCTTCGTTCGCCCTCTTGCTCCTTTCGCCCTGGCAGAGACGAATCAGGCTGAATTTTCGCGCTGCTGCCTCGCTGGAGGACGCTTTCCGGTACTCGAGTGCCGTCGCGAAACTCGACGAACCGACCCCTCCACCCCCGATGAAACTTTCGTCCCTTGGCCTCGTGAACACCTCCGTAATACGTATTCTGATGACACGGCGGAGAGGTCGCGAGTGCACGCTCTCAAACAGCCGGGATCTCGTCTTGGTTTAAATTGAAATTAAAACTGTACGAACTTTTTTGACGATGATTAGCAGAGTTTAAGATAGAGATAAGAATTGGCAGAAGCAATGAGAATGCGGAGTACGGTGAAACGGAATTCGACTATCCTCGTTTTAGGGAAAACTCTGACATAAAATTGAAACGAAATATTGTACAGATCGAAAACGATTCTCTCGTACAATATTTTCTTCAGGCTTGTGGATTTTTTTTTTAACGATACAGAAAAATAATCGAATTAAGAACGATGCAAAGGACATGACGAGATTAATCGTGCAATGACACAAATCGTATTATAAATTCCAGACTGTAAATCGTTCTATCCATCGAAAACATTGATCTACGCCACCGAATAGCGAGGTTAGAAAACAGAACGTCTACTCCGCATTAGCAAAGACAAACAGTCGCCCCGCGCAAGTTTCTCGATCTCCCTCTTTATTTACATTTGAAACACCAGGAATTCCCAACCGACAGCGCGAACCGACATTTAAATATCCGCACTCGCCGATGTTTCGAATCGTTCTCGAATCGTCGTTAACCGGTTCTCCAGAGTGGGGAAAATGTATGCGCAGACGTAAACACTGGACGGCCGGTCGATCGAAGGAAACGAATTCGAAAGCAACCCGAAGTGGCCCGTAATCCCTGTTCCAGGCGCTGCAGTACGACGGACGACCGCAGCCAAGAAGAATAACATTAATTCGCGGGAATTTATATTCCGTTGGTATCTTGGA
Source organism: Bombus pyrosoma (assembly GCF_014825855.1). Classification (NCBI taxonomy): domain Eukaryota; kingdom Metazoa; phylum Arthropoda; class Insecta; order Hymenoptera; family Apidae; genus Bombus; species Bombus pyrosoma. The sequence goes on from NC_057776.1 coordinate 12,371,217, forward strand.
GGACGAGCGAAGTGGATGCCGCTGTCTTTTTCTTGGCACTGCGACGGAGAGTTAGCCTAAGACGCCTTTCTCCCTTCCCTCCTCGTTTTCCCGTCGGTGGCGTCGTTACATAGCCCTCGCCAGGTTTTTCTTCCCCTGGGAAATCATTTTCATTTAAGATCGGCTACGACAACGCCTCGCGACCGAGTCGAACGCGAACTCTAGAATAAATTATTTCCTCGGCCTTCTTTTCTATCCCGTTTCGCCCATCAGTCCGCGCTGGTCTATCCACTTCGTGCTCGTTTTCCTCCTCTAGCGCAGCATGTTTTGCAAACGTCTTCAACGGCGAAGAAAAATACCCAGAGGAGAGGCTTTCCGGACGGTGGTTCGCTTTCAGCATCAACCTTACAAACACCGATGCCGTGGCACCAAAGAAACGACCTGCCTTCCTTTGAACGGCACGCTTCAACCCTCCTACCTCTGCTGAAACCCTCATGGACGATGTTGTGAAGTAATTATTGCGTAAAACGCGCGGCTAAGTGATCCGTTTGATCGTGGTAAAGCGAATATCAAGATATTCCAAGTATCTGTCGAAGACTCTCTGTTATTCTATTAAATCATAGAAAAAGATTTCTTCCGTTGGAATACGTCCGTTTCCTTTTTATTCACTAGCGCGTCCCTTTCTGTTTGGATTGTGTAATTTATTAAACAAGTATCAAGGAAATTTCTCAATACCTTCTAATATAAACAAAGTTTCATCGATCCTACAAAATACTCTACCTCTTGCTTCGGTAAAAAAAACGTTTCACAATACGTACGTACGTACGTTGCCCGTAGCAGTCACTCGACACCGAAACGTAGCAGGTTCTAGTGAAAAAATCAACCAATGCGCGGATGAAACTGTCGTTCCCGGTCGGTAAAATCGTTTCGCTTTAACGAAGTCACGCACAAAGCTCGTCGCGTGCCACGGTCCGCGAAGAATCGAAAAATACATTCGTTCTCGCGTGAAAACGGACAAAAAACACCGACTGACAGGGGAGACGAGAGTGACGCCGGGTCGGGCTACGGATCGTACGGTTTACGAAACGAATATCGCGAGACCATGACATCGCGAGCCTTTGCAGAATGGCCAGCCGGCGTGAAAAACGCGACTGCCGTCGTATTAGCGGCGCGCTGCACGCTGCGCCGGCTGCAATGGAACCAGCATTTGCGACAAATTCGAATTCCAAACGTTCAGCTATTGTCTGACGGAATGGAGGCGACCGGTTAGGGTCACTCGCTCCGCGAGCATCCACGAGCGCCACTTTCGAGTACGCTACGATCATTGTTGTCTCCTCTTTTCAGCCTGAACGTTCCTTTGTGCTGGTTTCCCGTGGGAGATCCACTAGAATCTAAAGTTAGGGTAGGCTTTCGAACCGGTGTTTGATTAAGGTATTTTTTGAACTTTCAAAGAGGCGTTTTGTTTGGGGGGAAGTCTCTGCGACGAGCAAATTTCCCCGTGTTTGACAATAATGCTCACAGCTGTCGCTGAAGTGTTTCTCCGTGTATGGTGAAGTATTTTTGCAGGTTTGAAGAATGGATAGGTGTAGCCGCGAAGTTTATGTCATGCTGAAGGAAGCAGGAAATGGAAAATGCAAGGTGAGCTTGAAGTGGAGTCCATATGTTACCATACGGAAGAAAAACATTTCGAAGGTGTAGCGGGTATTTTACTGCCGTGCACCTTTTACCTGGATTATTTTTTCACGATTTTAGAAACAAAAACCCACTGCTGTGTGCCTTCATCCGGTAGAAAAACATTTTACTCGTATAATGTTTCTCTTTTAGGTAGGAACATACTTCCCGCAAGAACTGCTTTATCATATTTTTAAGGAGGACGAAAGATCATATAGTGCGCGATCGTTGAGGTTTCTAAAAAGCGGTTGTGTATGCGGGATACGAAGCAGTATCGTATTGAATCGATAACATCGCATGTGACACGAAAATGATAAAAGGGTTATCGTCAAGACATCCCCCAAAACATAGAACACGAAAAAGCATTGCATGTGATGTCTATTCTGTACCTAGTCTGTGATTCGGGTAATGATCCGCTATTCCCTGTAGAATATGCGATTTCCCCGCTCGCATTATCGACAAATCGTCGCGGTCGAGGCTATGGGAGTAACAGAACGACCATAAAGCTTCATGGTGTAACGCGAACCGAAGCGGAATAGCTATGATGTAAATCTATACATAGCTTCTGTTCCTCCCCCTCAACGTACGATTTTCCAATTTTTCTTATTGGCTCGTTCTTAAGCGTGCGGACGATGCAAGGGAAACGTGATGGATTCTTTGTATAAAATATTTGATTGTTGCTTCGCCATTTACAACGATTCCATCTAGGTGCTGACTTACGAGCTATATCTTTTGTCTGTATTGTAATTTTGACTCGATTATTGTTCTATGGTATGGGTCACTCGGAAGACTCGAAAGAAATTGATCCGCTTGCCTAACAACGTTCCTATCGAAAATTGGATAAATATAGCATGTTGTAATGACCTAAGATTCGCTAAACGTGCGAAGTTCGCTGCTTTTCGTTCAGCCAATCGTCAAGTGGACGCTGCATGGACACTATTTAATCGCTCGGACAGATCTCGCGTCAATGTTTTTTCCAACGCCAGCGCCACAAGGCGAAAGCAATTTTCCCACTTGTTTTCTCTTTTTTGAACGCGACATAGGGACTAACAGAATGAAAAAAGATAGAGGACTAGGGAGAGAGAGGGACAAAACGGAGCCTCGTTGTCGAAACGAAGCCGAGTGTACTCGAACGCGATCGAATTCACGGACGTGCGAACCTCTATTAACGGAATTGAGGCAAATGATGTCAATCCGTCCTGGTGCCGGCCATTAAACGTAATTTTTATCGATGCACCCCGTAATGATGGATATCGGACCGCCGAATCTACCGTCGAATTGGACGAATTAACGGTTAAATCGTCAAGCGCTTTTCAATCGGGCCACTGATTCGCCGTCGTTCCTGATTGCCATTTGCCCGAATACCAAATACGAGCCATTTTTGGTATTGTAATGAGGTTGCATGTTGTCGTATGCGCGTGGCCAGCCTGTTGCGTGAAAGAACGCGAAACGCGGCTTAATTATATACGATTAAACGCCGACTGTACTACCAAGCCAGCTAACCAGGTCGCTGCAAAAACGATTTGACGTACTAACGAGTGTGTTTTATTTCCTTTCGATGGTACTGCAGGTTCAAAAACGACAATGTCTCCGCGGGCGATTGTAAATTTCTTCCTATGGAAAATCGAACGACTGTAGATTGGGTGGATGTGAATAATAATCGGCAATCAATTTGTTAGGTTTATATACAGAAGGAAAAGAAAAATATTACGTAGGAATTGTGATATACAGTTCTGCGATCACTATGAGAGCTCCTAAAGATAGTATAAAGAAATAAAAATCATTTTCGTTAACATTCAAGAGGATTCAGTATTCGATGAACGTCTTAAAGATCTCAAACTTTCTAGGATCTTGACGACTCACATCGACTTTTAATCCTTAGTGACTTTGGAATTCATAACAGTGGATTGTACGAGTCCAGGCTCATGTATATCTATGATGTAATACTCGTGAATATTATACTACCCATATCAGCCTAAAGCATTCCAAAGTCATCTCATGTCATATCTTGCGATTCAGAAAATTGTTCACATTGGATCCCACGAGTCCTGTACTACCTACATAGTTCCTTCCAAGCTCGATATCTACTATATTGGATTCGCCGGATACGGAATCGTTCGTATCGACTAACGCGACTTGAGAAACGCTGGTATCAACTCCCACGAGTGTAGCGTCTTCTGTTCTACATCGAGCTTCACTGTACTTGATATCGTCCAATTCGATCAGACATCGGAAGACCTGTGAGTCTGGTTAATTCCAGCAATGCTTCGCTTATTAAACCAGTAATCTGACAAGAAACCTGCGTCTCTATAAAAAGTTATAATACACATGTTGCATCGTGTTTGATATACAAAGTCCGCTAATCGCATAATATGCAAAAACGTAAGATCGGTGACGAAGAGATGGATAGATTCTTGCCGGAGGGAAGTTTAATTAGCTCATTACTCTTCGATTACCGAGTACTCAGCATCCCTCGAACCAGAATCCGACTACGAAAGGAACCCTAAGAATTCAGGTTAACATTGGTTAGAGCGGAAGACAAACATCGCGATGATGATAACTGTACACCAGAAGGAGATGTCTGGCGAGGTCGTTAAACCGAAACGAGTCGTTAATGAGCGAGAAGCGTCGGAATGAAAGAAGACGAACAACTGAAAGACATTTATCTCGCGTCACGCTCACCCCTCGACGAGATAGGTGTCGCGAAAAAGACGGTACACGCATCTTCCCTTTTTCATCCCCTATCTATTTCTCCCTTTTGCCTTTCCCTTCTCTCTGTGTTCTTCTCTTTCATTTTCATTATTACATTTCCGATATTAATCCTACAGTTGACTACGCAAAATCCCGTAAGATCCACGTTCCCTGTATTCGTTTTCCTTTCAGGAAGGCGAACGTCTTCATCATTCCTTTATTCCTCGCGCGCATCTCGCTGTCAGATACACGCCTTTAATCATCGACCGTGGAAGGAAAAGAAAGCGGCGGAAAGGTGGTTCCTTTGTCTCTGGCGATTTAGCCTCGGACCACTCTTATATAATTACGTCTTTTTCCAACGAGAATAATTCGATTGATCGGCCGAGCCGATTCCCTTTTTCTCTCCCCGGCGGTCGTACATCTCTCTGGCGCCTCCGTTTCCTCTCGATTCATTTACCTTCGTTAATATTTGCTGTCCGGGAATTACGATCTCCCTCGGTCAAAACCCCGCTTCTTTTTCCACCGCCTGATTAAGCTACTAGATCGGCGAAATTTTTATTGCCGCATTTCAATCGTAACTGCGAGCGATTATTGGTTAAGTGAATCTGCAAAGAGAATCTGTTTCGTTGCGACGATCTTCATATTTCGAAGTCTTTCGACCGCGTTACATATAGTTTAATTGTCCGGACGTTTGATTATCCTAACAATCCATTCCTTCGTTTTCCGTTTCATGTTACGCTACATGATTTTATCGATTCTTTTCCTCCTACTTCTCATGTTTTCCTCCTGCGATCTCATATACGAAGACTGCTAATAAAGCTTTCTTTACCCGCGTGTCATACACCGAACAAAAATTCCTCGTCCCGGACGGGTCACCCATCCTAATCGAAACGAGGGAGTCACGTGTGTTCGAGAAACTAATAACAACCACGAAGCTTCGCCACACGGAGACCGAGCAAAACCACGAGCACTTATTTCGTCCCCGAAGAAACGGGGACGCAAAAGAAACTGTAGATAAAAGAGGGTAAGGGTAGAAACGAAGTCAAAGAAAGACAAACCACTCGACCGTGACGACTCGAAAGTTCGGACTCTGGGAGAGCAACGGGACTCTGGAACGAAACTAATCGAAGAGCACGACGAGGAAACCTCTCATCCCGACCCGAGGACCGCCTCTATTGACTTAGCAAAGTTTGGATTGCCGTGCGGATAAGACGTGCGGCAGAGTCAGCAGGCAAACCGCGAAAGCTTCTGTGAAGCTCCTCCCGTCGCGTCGTCTCGTGAACGGCTCGTGTATACCAAAACTTCCGGTACGCGCTGAGAGCCTAAGCGGGTGGCAAGTTGCGACGACTGACGACCCCCGGCTAACCCGCCGTCGTTAATACCCTGCTAGCGGACCACCGGAAATTTATCTGCGACCTTGCGACGCGGAAAGCCGACCGCTTTTGTCCCGTCGGCCGGTTCTCCGGCTTCCTAGAAAATTTTCCGTCTAGGACAGGGAGATGCTTCTACCCGATCTCTACTCCCATGCAGGTTAACAGGTTTATTCGCTGCGATCACTCGACCAATTCGACGTACACGTTTGGAGATAGAAGAAGTTGGAAAACGGAAACGAGTATATTTTCTTTTTATTTTAAAATAGATCGTGTTGTACAGAAATTTTTACTCATTTCACGAATAGAATGTTATGACGAAGATTCGTTATGGTGACTCAATTCATTTGGATGGTAAAAGGATTGGAAGATGAGAAGGTTTAGAAAAAAGATATATGTGAAAATCTTTCCTTCAAGTAGAACACGTTGCACAACGCTTTTCCGCTATTTCACAAATATAATATTATAATGAAGATTCGTCATGATAATTCAGTCGATTTGACGTATGCATCTTTGAAGATAGAGGAATATACCTGTATAAGTAGAAGATTCCTTCTAAGTAGAATACGTTTCACAAGAATTCTTGCCTGTCTCTCAAGTAGAATAATAAAGTACATTACAAAGGAGTTTTCCTGAATCCACGGAGTTTCTCCAAACACAATTACGATCCTTACAAAAGCTTACGCGACGCGTCTATTTTTTCTTTAGTCACAAAGACGAAGATAAAAAAAAGACACAACGTCTGTGCAACACATTGCGGAATCTTTTTTATTCAGGCGATGGTTCGAACGCAAAGTGCAGTAAACGACGATGAATAAAACCTTCGAAATAATAAGGACAGCCATTCCTGACGCAGCCACGCATATCACGGGTCAAGCATAAATGAAAAACGGCTTCTGCATGTGATTAATGCGAGACACCGTGAATCAAAGGTCTCATAATGACCTTGTGTCTTAGAGAAACGTTCCGTCCGCATTAACGACGCGTTCTTTGAAGCTCGTCGCGACGTATTTTTATATTTCTACGTGTATTGCCATAAAACATATTACAGTCTCGTTTGATACACATGCGTTTAAATGACTTTTGCTAGATGTCTGATCCCTTTCACTGAAACACGCTTTGAGCGAATAAAATCATATTTTACCAGCGCAACAATGCTACGATTTTATAGATGCATTTATATATCTGTCACGTTAATTAATACTCTTATACTGTTATATAACATAATATACTATATGATATAATAAAACTGAATATTATTTCGAAAATACAGAAACGATGTATATACGTATGAAACGCGAACACGCGACTACGAAGTTGAACATATTGAAGCAGAGTTCGTCAAGATAACGCGTCACTCGCCAAAAGCAAACGTGAATGACAGCGATGCAAAAAATAAAGTTCTTTCGTGAATGTGAAGTGATAAGCAGAGGATTAAATAAAATTTGCAACGGTTTGCATATAATTCGATTCACCAAAATCGTGACACGAAAGCGTCTATCTACTTTGCAACAAACTTTTAAACGTCGCTCGGAACTTCAGGCGCCTTTTGACTTAAAGAAACCTTACTTGGCAATGAAGATATTCAGGAACACAGAAAACCTGACACAATTTTACTCTTTTCTACCCCGCGATCGTTACCAACTCGTACAATTTGCCATGGTAACCACTTCTCTAAAGTGTATACGTGGATTTGTTCCAAAGGTCAAATTTCCGACTTTTCCAGGTCAAATTGATTCATCGTAAAAATAGAACCGCATAGATCACGCACGACGTAATTAGTCTAGATGCGAATGACGGCTCGATTGGCTAATAAAGGGTGCGATATAACACGATTTTCATCGTCGAAACGAAGCCTAATGGTCGAGCGCTCGTAGGGGTGTATCCGCGTCGCTCTCGCGATAATGGCCGTAATGACGACGATAACGACACACACACTCACACACACAGAGGTCACGCGTAGCACCCGTAAACATATACATACATGGTTGAATGCAGAGACTGACACGACTGCACGATATCATTTAAGTTGCGACTCGTGTCGTTACGGGGCGGGCACTTCCCGTAACAATGATTTCGACGGCACAGAGTGGCTCTCTTAAGTGCACCCGATGGAGCCTGTCAGATGATGTCGTTAACTACGTTATTTCGTTGTCATTCGGATACCTGCGAACCGATTCTCTCAAGTGAGAACGACGGAGTCACCGGTCTCGAAACGTTTGCCCTGGTAATGAGGACATATTCGCCCGTACTACGGCTGCTCGTTCCAGGTGTCGATAAAGGGAAACGGTATTTTTCACCGTGATTACGATGTCGAGTCGAGCAGAACGGTGGTAGGTGCAGGTATCAAGATCGTAGCATTTCGTCCGATGGGTTCTACGATCTCGTAATTCGCGATGTATAACGTCTATTAGTATATATCCATGATTCGGTTAGTCCTTTCTACATCGATGCGATATTTGTCGAAAGAAAATTTAAAGGGATTTTCGTAGCTGGTTCCACAAGGGTATTAAGAATCGAAGGTCGATACTGTCTATAGAATTCTTCCTATTCGTAAGTCTACGAATAAAGGTACATAAGGATAATTTCTCTGTATATACTTTACCCTGTGAAGAATTTTATGTAACTAAATAAAAAAAATCATTTCACCCCATAAAGCTGTCGTGCGTCGAACGTACGCAGATCGAACATGATCCTCAGGGCATAAACAACAAAAAAACTGATCCACCCCAACGGAAGTCGAGGCGACACAGGTACAGTTCGCAGAGAGGTTCGTCGATCACGATCGGTAAGCCGATTAAACATTCATGGATTTGTCGTAAAAAAAAATCCGGCGAACACGCGGCATGCATGTGTACGGGAACGCGGGAGAAAGTAAGAGCTGGACAAGGGGGGTGGGCGCTCGCGCAACGCTCATACGGAATATTTATTATTGCTGCAGACTGGCGATAGTAAAACATGACGTTTCAATTTGAAACGTCGCTGTAAAAGCGCGCGGCCGTAATATCTTTTCAATTTTACCGGGGCCACGTTGCGTCCCGTTCCAGGCCGATATTAGCCTGTAACATTTATTTTGAAGTAATACTTTTCCGAGGGCAATTTATCGAGTATTTCCCGTCGATTCGACGACCGATACGTCGACAGTTTCGTCCCAGCCTCGCGTTCTGCAACGCTTACACACGAACGCGTTTCGTTCGCTTTGTCTACCCTCGACTCTCTCTCTCTCTCTCTCTCTCTCTCTCTATCTTTCTCTCTCTATCTTTCTCTCTCTCTCTCCCTCTCGTGGCATATAGTTTGGCGAAGTATAATTAAAGCGACGGTCAGATCGAACGAGGAATGCGACCGTCCCCGAGCATTACAACGGTTAGCAATTTCCATTTATTTATGTTGCTTGTAAATACGAGTCGCACGAACTGGCGAACGGGCCAACGTTACCCATGCGTGATACGTCGCCGCAACCAGCACGGCCAATTGTTAGCGTTTCCACGATCCCGAAATCGAGATCGATTATTTACGCGTGCAGATTTCTATCCCGGCTCGATTTCCCGCGCGATCGGCGCCCCGACACACTTCGCCGACCGATGATTTACTGCTACTCACTGACGATAAGCCACCCCTCTCGCGATCGCTCGTACATGGCTTGTTTTAAACTGTGTACCGATTGGCAGCGTGTGGAACTTGGTTTCGTTTCAACTTTTTGTATATCGTTATGTACTTCGACCTAAATACTGCGAGCAATCTCTGCCTGTTAATAAATAATTACGAAACAATTTCAGTAAATTTTCGACCACCACCTCGTGTTAATTTGATCCATGTCATATCGAAATGTCTCGATAATCCTATATATCTTTTTGGCCATAAACAGCGCAATTCTCCGTTGGCTGTTTAAATCGAGCCACGCGTATGTACATAAATCCGTGTGTACGCAGGACAAACAGTTTCGCCGAAAAACGAGGAGAGCAGCAGCTACGGGGGTGGTGGATGAAGAGAAGGAGAGGATGCGAATGGAACAAGACGCATGGACCCTCGTCTCTGAAGGCTGGAATATTCCAAAGGACGGTACGTCCAAACGGCTTACCGGATTATCCGATAATCCCATTACAGCGAGGTCATAAAACCATGGAGCTTCAGCTCGAAGCTCGAAAAAGAGCTGTTCGTAAACGGAAGGAAAATAAATAATAAGCCTGGAACCGCCGTTGAATTGACGTGCTTGGTTGCACGAAGGGATAAAGACTCCGTGAACTAATGCCAGACCGGTGCTAAGCGACAAGAATCGCGATTCTCGCTGTAAATTGAGGATAACGCAAGCAGACGGTTGGTGAAGAAGGGATTGGTAAAGTCGAGCGCAAGGAGGGCACGAGGGTGGTACGGAAGAAAAAGCACAGGCGCGAGAAATGGCGCGCTGGATAAGAACGACGGACATTTCTCACGTTCGGCGCTCATGAATCATGGAAGAGTAATCCTCGCAAATAGCTGTCGTCTAAGAATTTCACTAAACCTCCACTGCCGCGACCACTTCGACATATGACGGATATTACCTCGCGTAATCGTCGCGACGAGAACTGGTCGAGTGTTCGTTGGAGCTGACTGATTCATTTTGAATAAGTTTGATGTTTGGACGTATTGGTTTTAGCATTTTGCGGTTGCTCGAATAGAATTGTTTCGACGGTTTTAATAATTTCCAGGATTTCGTAAATTTTATTGCTCGATGTATACAGAGATCGTAGTATAAAAATTTGTTCAGTGTAAAATTAAAGTATTGATTCATTGGAAGGTGCGTGCGCTTTTTGGGAGTTGCTTTTGTAATGAGGTTTCAAAACTATGTATTTTTAAATATACTCCAATAGCTGTGTCATCTCGCAATGTCATTTTATTTGCAAATTATTTATATTTTATTTGAAGTTATATGTTATATGCATTCGCATTGATGCAATAACGGAATCACATAATGAATGAGTTATGCCATTTTATTTTGGATCTCCTCATTCATAAAGAAAAACTCTATGAAACTTGACATCCAAACGAATCGCCATTTCCAAGATTGAAATCCGTCTGGCGTCAGTATGAGAACAGGGTCATTAAGATGAATTTCCGCAGGAGGGGATCAAGAATTGGTTTTCGGGGCGGCAAATGTTACCAAGACAGCTGATAAATGGTAGATAAACGTTTCTTTTTAATGACAGCCACGGTTCGCACCTGGAAAGGATTTCACCGGCTGCTCCTTCTCGCCCGTTCGTCAAAAAGAAGGATAGCCGTTCATGGAAGTTTTTCCTTGCAAATGCAAGATAAATAACGCTTATCTTTCTCGCGGGTTAGACTTACCTCCATCTCGCCCCTCTCACCCCACAAACTTCTTCCATCGTTCGAACGTACCAACCAAGATAACCAAGAGAAATCCTAAGGAATTTTCAATGTGGCTCGTAGCACGTTGAATTTATCGATAGAATTCGAGGCAGAGCTGCCGTCCATCCGCACCATGCAGAAGAAAATCGGAGCAACGATACGCTCGACGCACCTGCAATCCCTGTGGAGTTCGTTAACGCACGATTATGGCCTGTTGGCCACTATTTTTCATTCCCATCCTGCTGAAAATACGTATTTCCGGGATTTTATGCACGATACGCAAACAACAAGAAGAAACAATAAAAGTACATATATATTTGAGATTGAATAATATCATACAACGGATGTTTGATCGAGCTCTGATCAAACTCTGATTGAGCTGCTGTCCATTTGAATCAGCAAATAATAAAAATCTTCTAAAGCCTTCTACCTTTCGATGCAAAAATATAACAAAGTTGATATCAAATGGAATATTTTAAAAATTAGTCAATTTTTCCAACATCACCAAACTATAATAGATACGTGAGTCACAGAGGGATAAATGCGATTAAATTGGTGAACAGCGTATAGGGAAGAAGGGAAATTTCGCGTCTGGAGGTTAAAGCTTGAGGAAGGGGTGCAGGGTTGCACGTAGCGGGGGAAAATGTCGGTGGAAGATCCAAAGGGGGTGATCCCAGGGACGGTAAGATAACGCGGTTGGTTTAAACCGTATTACCTAAGCCGGTCGGTGAGCGGAATACGCGGTCTGGCCACCTGCATCTGCACCATACTACCCTCTGCATGCGCGTGTTGCATTAAGGGTGTATCGTATGCCGCATAAAGATGGGAAACACGCGCCTTCGGGGCGTCATGCAGTCTCGATTAAAAAGAACGAGAATAAGGGAAGAAAGAGGAAAGATGTTTCTTAAGCTTAGTCACCGGCAAGCCGCGGGCAACTTATTCACGAAATATTTCTATTCATTCTGCCAGCAACCATCCGCTGTCTGTATATGGCAATTACCAGACTGGTCTCCTAAGATTTTTTATGACGGATACGAAAGTATCTCGAATGAAAATTGGGACGTTGCTTCGAGCTTTGATTTTTTTCCAGACTTTTCTGGCCTTTTATTCGGAATAGAACGAAGAGTTTCGATGTACAGGTACCTCGGAACCCAAAGTGACTAATTCCACATTTTATCAATTTCTTAACTTCACATACCACGTATGTTCGTATAGTTGCAGTATTCAGATATTTAACACCGTGAAATTCTCGAGCACTTCTGACGTTATAAACACTCCTATAATTTGGTTTCAAGGAATGCTGTTAATTTTTAATTAAGTTAGACCCTATAACTACGAACTATAAACTTAAACAGATAGGAGTGAAATCAAAAAATTGTAGCTACGAATATCGTCGATAAAAATCTCGAAGATGGATATTCTCCTCCCATAGAAGCGACTACAGTTTACACATGAACGTTCATTTCGTCACAGCACAGTCTGATAGGTCAATAGAAGGAGCTTCGAGCTTGAATCGAGCCGTTAGGAAGGTAGAGCACACGTTTCGTTCGGTCGCATCACGTGCACGTTCGAGTTAGCACCGCGAACCACTTCAAATCTGACACCACATTGACGCACGTACGCCACTGGCTAAAGTGTGCATGTTTGCACTGGCAGTGTTCCGCTAACGAACCTATCGTTGCGGCTTCAGCCAACCGTTTCTGAACCCTTTTCGTAAATCTGTTCGCTCTGTCTGAACCTACACTTCATCTCCGCAGCCTCTAACATCGGTTATTCCTCGCTTCGCGTCTTTTTGATCCATGCTCATAACCAAATCCAATCTGGTGAACTTACGCACGAATCAGAATCATTCGTGGTTCAACCGAATATTTGCGACGACATACATAATCTACGCGAATAATCTGACGGTATCGAAACACTTCTACTGGATAAACGATATTTGGTTTGGCGCGATGCATTACACATGAAATATCCGCAACACGAAAAGGTAAATAAATAATGCTGTGCCAATACCAACGTTATAATTGATAAGTAATACGATATTAATACTTCGATCCTGTTAATTAAAATAAATTATAAACGCAATGTTATACTCAGATTAAAAAAAGAATGAATTAAAAGCTATCATTGCTTGATAGTTATTCGTATGGTATTTAGTCTCTTCCAGGGTTTCTTAATTACGATGTAACGTATCAATTGCTCGCGTAAACCTTCAAAAAAGGAAGAGAACAGAGAGTAGACGAATTTGAAATAACCCCCGAGCTATTCCCTTTAACTTCGTCCTTTCATCTTCTTTCATCACATTCTAACCACATGACAGTGTCCACATGAATGAGACAGAGGCAATGCTAGCCGCAAATCGCGTGGTGTATCCTTGCAACTGCACGAAATTCTTAGACGTGCGAGTGGTGAATGAGGTCGGTGCGCCACAGCAAAGCCACCGAATGCAACGGCTCGTTCCGTCGATGCGGTTCATGGAAAGGGTGGAACGAGGTGCACGAGAGATAGGGAGGAACGGGTCGGGGGAGGAGCAGAGACACGGTGGAGTAGTAACGTAACGCTAATCCAATTTGCTATGGCGCTGCACTTTGCGCGGGCACCATTTTCAAAGAGGGACACGCGGCAGAAATTGGGCTGAACGCGACGAGGAAATACCGTCTCTACGTGACCGTAAATAGCAAATAATAGCGGATGACCTATCCGATCCAATGCGAATAAATGATTTTTCGTTCATAAATAAATATAGCATCGAATCGTTGTAAATAATGCGAAAAAAACAAATAGGATTTTTGTTTGAAAGACAAAGTTAGTTCATCGAGGTCAGTCGGTATTTTCTGTTTTATATCTATTGAGCAATTTTTTTTTCTAAATCAACTTAGCCGCCTATCTATTCAACCTTGAAACATTCCTGAAACCGATTTACGTTGCAAAAACTGTTCGCTTCTGTGAACCCCGAAACGCGTTGCCTAACGAAATAGAGTCAGTTTGTAATGGCCGATGCGTTACAGGAGAGCCGATATCGATCGTTAACAAAATATACCCAATATCAACACCGATGACACAGCAAACTTTCCCAAAAAATACATATATGTATAAAGGAGAAGAAAAATTGACTACACAAATGGAGTTGAAAGGGAGAGAAATATATGCGATCGCGTTTCAGTTTTGCGATTTATTTAGCGAGTTTGACCTCGAACCGTGTATATTCGCTTATAAACTGACAATACACCGAGCAGTTAAGAAACGGTAAACTCGCGTTGGTTAATTAGCCGGAGAGTTTCAACAGGGTTGCTTGGAATCCGCTTCGAGATTTGTTCGAATACGAGAACACGACGGTGAAACGCGGTCAAACAACAGTTAGCATAGAGGAAGGGCGAACGTTGCCTGTCAGAAACAGTTACGAACGCATTTAAGGGACTTAAATCGGGATGTCTGTCCTCGGGACGAGCGGCTGGTTCTTGCAAATTGAGGAATTCATGGAATCCACGGCAACTTCCGACCCGGTAATACAGAATCTAAACTAAACCGATCTCAGAATAAATCCGAACGAATCGTATTTAAACGAACGAGCAATTAATTTTAGTTTGCCAACTTCGTTTGCATTCTCGATTACGATTTCTGAAGTCGAGTGCAATTATCGATGCAAACTTGCCGCGAAAAATCGACTTGCCCTTATCTCCATATCGCTGGTTCGTCGTATTTCGAAGAAACGTTTGAAAATACTCCCAAGTCAAGAGGGAAGACGAATATAATTTTTGGAATAAGTAAACGACGATAAATGAAATATTAGCTGAATCATTGATGATATTTACGATCTAAATATTCTTCGACATTTATTTATTATTAAACAAACTGTAAACACTGTAAACTACATAGAATCCTTTTGGCAGTGAAATCGTCAGTAGTCGTTTCCGAGTATTCAGAGTGCAAAGTGCAGGAAGAGTGTGCGGAGTTTCTAGAGAGCCCTGGTTTAGAGTTTGATAACGTACACTATTTAAAGTTTACGGGGTATATTCCAGTTATTAAGCAACAAATCCAGTTATCGTTAAGTTAAAGAATCTCCTCGCGTGCGAGAGTATACTCAGTGTTTCATCGCGAGTAATACAATATTGAGCGTTAAAACGAGAAGCACAGACAACAAGAGAAACTATTTTACGTTGGATATTGCGAGTTAAAACGTCTGCCAGATATCGGGATAAGCAAAGGCCAAGTCTCATACAGAGTCTCTTTTTGAAAATTTAAAATATTCAACTGGATATTTGCAAAAACACGAAGATATTTCAGAAGCCGGAGGGTGGTTCCGAGTAAATAAGAAACGCGGAGCTTGAAAGCTTTCACCATTTATCAAGAATTAAAAGGCACCCAGCGCTTGCTAAAAAAAAAGCCCCACGTCTGGTCGTCTCGTAAATCCGATGATACGAATCTCGCCAGAGTCTCGAACTTACCTCGAGAGCGTCGCGTTTACCCAGTTTTGTAAACTAACCACCCCATACACTTTCATTTATTTTATGAAAAGCAAATCCGCCGTAACGCGATAACGTGCTCCTTTTTACCTCGACATCGACGAAACTCGTTGCTACGTTACAGTGCCCGGCTACTGTATTAAGAAAAATTAAACACCCATGTCTGTTTTTTTTCGTGGATGAATACACCGAACTGAGAAGTTTGAAATAACGAAGAAAAACATTTTCACCGAACGATATCGAGCGATTCTCTTTTTCAATAAACGAATAAATATCGAATTCTGTCATTCAGAAATAAATAAATTGAATTACAGAGAAAAGCGATGATTTATAGGAACATAATTTTTTTTTTTATTCACCTCAGAATTTACTGTTATTTATGTGATTTTGTTACAACAAATGAAATTATGAATGTAACACATTTGTTTCTTGAGAATTTAACGTACCTGTGTAATAAAAGGCAGGATTGAACAACAGAAGTAATAATTGTTTAATAACGATCTTCACATTCGATCGAACGAAATCGGCTGATTTTGGATGTCGATGCATCTCGCGTAACACGAAAAAGGACAGGAGAGAAACAGAAAAACGACAGACGAGAAAATCAGCGCAGTACGCGCTCGTAAATAACAAGATAATTTATGATCGTTACACAATGATCGTCATAAATTGTATTTCTGCCGGACGACAGAACGTGCCGTTATGCGAGGAACTCCGGTTCCGCTGGCGCCCTCCATGGTGCGCGTCCCGACGTCGATATATTTTACCACGGGAACGCGATACATGGCCAGCATAATTTATCTGTTTTCAAATATGCCCGCACCGATAAATTTACATATTTTAATATAAATTCCTAAATGCCGGATCTGCGACGGCCGCAGGACACGACAACTTTATCGATCATTTTTATCGTTCTTCCGCGTGTTGTCTTCTTGCAACATTCGTCCCATTCCTTTTCATTTCCTTTGTCGTGAAATTTAAAAAAATGCAGACAGGAGAACAGGGTTCATAACAGGGTCTGTTCATCGATTTTCTTTTTTAATAATAGAGCGCAACGGCTGGTAATTGGGAAATCGTTGATACAGCAGGGATGACGAGCAATTGAGAGGTCTAAAAAATTTATCAGGAATTTTGGAAGGCCGCGAAAAAATTCCATACCGCATATCGACCGCGAATCAAAATTTTTTCGCATCTTGTGGAAAGCATAGCGTGGTTTAATCAAGTCACGATTCCATAGAGTCGTTTCATCGACGCGATTCTCAACCTTCGATTCTCTATCCTCTCGAAAAAGAAATATCAGGGAATTAAAAAATTCAGTGGTCTGTTTCCTGACTATTATCCTTGCGAGGCATCGGTACACAAGTATAGATTCCTTTTGGAAGCTTCGTGACAATATATGGCAAGTACAGAACGTTTCAAAGTTAGCGGTATAACGAAAAAGTTTGAAACAGGTGTCCCTAAAAAAGCTCGCCGAGTAAATAAAAGAAAACTTGTCCAAAAATTACATTTTTATTATGACAGATTGTCAGACAAACAGAACAGAGAAAGGTTATTAACCGTGAAAAGTGGAGCCCGCAAGTTGGGAGCATCCTGTGCACGAAGCCCCGAACTACTCGAAGCTCGTCGGAAGTTGTTTGACACCTTAACTGTCCCGTGCACAGAGATGCCTCGAGTGACAGTAAAGCTGTGCACAATGTGAGCTTTTGCCTTGGCTGTCGGAAGTTTGCGTGCAAACCTCCTCCTTCCAGCGTCGAGCAAATGTACACTCGTACGTTGACGTACATGCTCATCGAGTGTTACGACTTTTGCCGTCGTAAAACTTTTGCTTCCTTTTTTTCCCTCGTAATCCCTTTTTATTCCTCTGTCAAATGTATATTCGATAACGGTTACTCGTTGATTTCATTTAAATTTATCACCACAGCACGCGCGTTTCTACGATGCAACATTTATTAACGCGATAAATTACAATTTTAACGATGTTGCTGCATTCTCATTTTGCCCAACTTTCGAAACACGAAAGTGGGAAAAAAAGGAGACACACGAGGAAAAGGAAAAAAGATACCAACGGTTAAGTACTTTTCGGGTTGTCCCTGTGAAAATTGAATTTCCACCGGTCTCGCAGTGAATCGGTCAATTAATGCACGAACGTTTGACGTGGAGTCATCCGCGTCGCGATAAATTGCGATCGAATTTTCGAGTGCACCGTATATTTAACGAAATCGCGAGCCGCGGTCTATTAGCGAACGCATTACGTAAATTATATTGGACTGGCGCATTAATCAGTGCAAGAAATATGCTCTGACCACGTATACGGAATATTTAATGACGGGTACGCGTGTGCGTGAAGCTCGAGCGAGCGCGACACAACGCGCGTTTCGTTCTCGCTATCCGCCGGTGATTACAACTAATTAGAGATAGCCCGATCGCGGGCAAGAACAAGACTTGTAGTTAGTAACTGTTGCTCGCGTATCTCGAATTAATACCGAGTCCGGTCACGCAGCCCAATAATAGCGCCAATCATTGAATCCTAAGGAGCCGCGGAGCCTATAATTATGCCGCGGCTGTGTACCATCAATTCGCAGTTTGTAATCAATATCGCGTAATTTGACTGGAGATGAAATGGTCGCGCGTAAATAGTTTTGCATGGCCTCGTGACACTCATCAGTGCGAATGGCCACGTTTAAAATTTATCTACGTGAAAGAATCTTGCAATCGGTGATTTAGCAAATTGAATTTTATTCCTATCTATATATATATATATATAAATTACTCCTGATATCGTAATTAATTAGACGAGATACACCCCCTGTTACATATTTCTTTCAGTTTTCGTGTATGGGAGAATCTGACCTAATTATAAGGTTCGTTTACATACCTGTGCTCTATGTATTAGAGCTACAAACGCATGAGAACATTAGGCTTCACCAGTGCGTTGAATAGTGAGTTCGGTAATCTACAATTTCATCAACGACACTACTACTATCATGTACTACTCTTTGTCCAAATTAAATTGACTGCTGGAAGCCACTTGGCTCGATGCAAATATGTCACGAGTGACCGCTATCTTAACGACCTCAATAATCCGTCAGATTAGTTAATTGTACATCTATGGTAGAATTTGTACTCGATAGCCTCTAGCAATCAACTCTTGAAAGCTTGGTAGCTTAAACAGAGGGTTGGTAACAGACTTACTTGCACCTCGGGTCGAGTACCTAACGCGTAAATCACAGCATCAGCGATGTCTTCGGGTCGAAGGGCTGGAATATTTTTCAATGTTTCCGATATTGTAGGCGTGTGTCTGGCTATATCCGTTTCAACGATACCCGGACTGATGCTCTGCAAATAGAAACGAGTAACGTTGAAAACAAGCAGAGACTGGTCGAAATTATAAGGCTCATAAAAGCTTTTATAGCGGCGGAAGCCACCCAAACTTACGGTGATTCGAATCGGTGCTTTAATGGCCGCCAATTCCCGTCTCACCGTATGCGTTAATGCAACATTGCCGTGTTTGCAAGTCGGGTACAGGTTCCAGCCATTACAGCCATCGATTTCCGAAAGGAATCCACTCGGAATTTCGTGTCCCAGCACGCTGCCGTGCGAAACAAAAAATTGCTTCAACAGGCTGCCCGTGGCCACCCATTTGCACGGCGTTTTATTCGAATCGACTTCGAGTGCAAACAGCCGGAACGTTTGTTTCGGTCTTAAAAGCGTCGATCCTCTTTTTTCCTTTCTCCCTTCCCACTTTTATTCCCTTTTCTATCTGTCCTCTTTTTATATCTCCCTTAATTTTGTTTCTTCTCGATTCGTAGAAAAAGGGACGAGCAAAATTTCCGTTGTGCTTTCTCAAACAACACATTCTCTCCTCGCGTATCTCTTTCTCTCACGAAGTACACCCCACGCGAGAAATTCGACTCCCTATAAAGCTTCGAAACTCCTCGATCATTAATGAGACGATTGGTATATACAATTCCTCAATTTATATGCGAACAAAAGTTCCTTGCTCGTGCTCGAAGTATATTCCGCGAAAGTCGCTTATTATGACATTAATGAATCATTAATTATGATACATGAGATTCAAAAAGCGGCAGATGAAAGATTACGTCAGACGTTTCTTCGTAAGCTAATTTCAACCTCTAATAATAGTAAATGGCAAACATAGACGCACGAAATATTTTACAAACATTTCTCCCATTTGAATAATTAACTCTTTCGTTGCCAAAGACATATATATACATATATAATTAATATTATATATGTATATATCGCCACATCATAATTAATTAAAATACTCAAATATTAATGCGTACATTTATAAATTTATATGTTTATATACCGAAAATACTTTCAGTTTCGAGAATACTGTGCCGAAAGAGTGAAATAACTGACGAGTAAATTAGAAATCACGACGACAGTAATAGGAGGTGACGATGAACAGTGGTCGCAAGAGACAGACGAAATACAGTCGCGAGCACGCGAAAGGTTTCGCATGTGGATGGATGAACGATCGGACAAGACGAGGCTCGGAAGCAACAATACCTGTTGATATTGAAAATATGCCCTTCGACGTTCCGCTGGCGCATCGAGCGCACCGCCCGATTGATGCACACGGCGGTTGCGAGGACATTAATATTTAACAGCCTTTCGAATGCCGCTCTATCGCTCTCTGCAAGTGTAATTTATGGAATTTTTTAAAATGCGTCAACGAGCAGGCGAACGAGGTTCCGAGCGTAATACTCTCGGCCCACCTCGCCCTTTATGGGCCAACTATACACAGAGTATAAAGGTAACAGCCTTTTTTGCCGTAGTTGCGTATAAGTACCCGTTGTGTTTTTCATCGATGATGTCATAAGAAAATCGCAGAAAAAAAATGCGACACGTAACTAAATTTTTGTCTGATTTCAACGTTAATTGTAGGAATAAACAAAAGAATTTGAACCTGACATAATCGAAAGTGGTAAGAACCTACTAAGTTGAAAGATATTGAAAAATTAAACGATAAATTAATGAGAGAAGTAAATAGTAATATTATCGGTCTAAATTCCGGGAAATCTGATAACAGTAAAATGAAGTCATTTGTGCAAGATATTGAAGACCGGTAGCCATGGAATTCGATATCTGTGGATATTTTATACACATATGCTGTCAAGCTCAAAGTCCAAGTTCTAACCTCGCGCATTTTGCAGTTAAATAAATTAAGTAAAACGTGAAAATTATTCTTTTAACAAATCGAAACAAACGACTGGCATTAAGTTACCTTCTCCCGTTTCAATATCAATATTATCAATGGTACTTAAAAAATCAAGCGATCAAGTGAGGTAACGCATATAAAGAACACCCGAAAAATAATTTTTTTAAAGTTAGAAGACGCTATTACCGAGAACAATTAGATTATTGCCATATATACTGATACCGACGATTCGATCTAAATCGACTTAACGTAACTTCAACGGCAAGCTCTAAAAACAATTCTCGCATGCAAATTACGCGTTCCTGATGAATATTCAGTAGTATTGTAGATTCTTTCTCTCATTACGGTCAGCGATTATCTTACCAATGACGCGAGTGTACTCGATAACTCCGGCATTGTTCACCATGATATCGACGCCGCCGTTCCACGATTCTTCAACGTTGTTCTCCAGGTAGTCGAAAGCGGACTTCAGATCCTTCTCGTCACTTACATTGCAACGCATTAGGCATATTCTACCCCAATTTGCATTCCACCCATTCGCGAGAGTTGATAATTTTTCAGTTTGTACATCCAGCGCGAGTACGTTTACTCCTTTTTCTAGAAGAGCTATCGTAATTGCTCGCCCGATGCCGGATGCCGCGCCAGTAACGATCGCCGATTTTCCGGCCCATCGTTCCATGATTCTTCCTTTTTACGTTCCTCAAGTTCCGCTAGGTTTTGAGAGAAACACGGGGAAAATTGCTTTTCTTATTTAGACAAACGAGCTCTCCCAAATTCCAAACTTCCATAAAATTGCAACATTGTAAAATATTCCGTAAGTTTCAAAGTGTCAGATTACAAAAAATTTACAATAAAATTACAAAATTCTACAATATTCCAGAAGATAGGAAAGATGAAGAAAGTTCGAAAATTCTACGCAATCTCAAAATTTCAAAAATTCGAAGAATTTCGAGCACTATTCGTCGTTGAGGATTTATTCTCCCTGATAAAAAATTTATGGTTTAGCTAGGTTAGTTTAGTTATCGTTAAAAAATAGATAGAGTCAATGACATTAAGATCAACCGTCACTTACCAAACAAGAGAGATTCTTATCACAGGCGCGCTTCAATGGCGCGAAATTTTTCGATATACGTACTTTGTTGGCGAGTGGAACGTATCATACTAACTGCGCAACTGTGCAACGTATCAATTATAGAAGTCAAGTGCGTCACGACGAGGAAGTCACGTAATCGACTATCACCAATCGTGTTTGAGATAGCAAACGAGAACAGTGGGGAACATCATACAATCAACAAGAATCGCCTAAATAAAGTGCACTATGATTATGGTTATTTAATTATCATTTAGTTTAATTGTTAAAAAAGATAGTTTAATCTATGTTTTTCATTTATCATTTTATTCGTAAATTATGCGAATGAACAGCTTCGAAACAGAGAACTTCAAGCACGTTATATACAAAATATTCGTCTGGATGATTATGGTAGGTTATCTGTGAGATACACATGCTTATCAAACAGTATAATTCCAATACATAGTAGGAAACGAAAGAAACGTGAATCATATGTTTGATTTAATTCATACACGAATACATCACGATAACGCATGAAGATATATCTCTTCTTTTGTAGAAGATCACGTATGTTTGCAGCTTTTTTAAAAATCTAACAGACCTCATCCTATTATCTCCATTAAACCCCCATTATCAAACAAGATGTCACTTTTGATACTATTCAAAATCAAGCTTCTCCCGTAGTATCGCAATCTCTCGATGATTTAGCACGCAAACACAAACACGTATGATTTGTGAGATTACTACATGTCTATACATATACTGCATATACACTCTGAAACGACGCTCGAAACAAAGCTACTTCGGATTAGATAGATCCATTTATCCAGTGGCCAGATCCGCCGGTTTTGCCGCAGTCTTTGCTTGTTTTAAGTGAAGGACGACGTGACCTGTCGCAATCTCTGCTTGTGTCACAGTCACATCTGTTTCTGCGTGCGATATCTCTACCGAGACGCTGTCCGGAATACCAGGCGTCGCCTTGAAATCCCAGAGATTGCG
Organism: Bombus pyrosoma; assembly: GCF_014825855.1. Lineage (NCBI taxonomy): Eukaryota > Metazoa > Arthropoda > Insecta > Hymenoptera > Apidae > Bombus > Bombus pyrosoma. The sequence continues at coordinate 12,393,990 of NC_057776.1, forward strand.
GCGGACAACTTCCAGATATGTATTTACTATGTTCCTCAAAGAAATCTGCTTTCGATCCGTTTTCTCTTCGTCTCGTAAAGGAGCCTGGCTGTCTGATCGGGAATATTGTCCGCGAAGTTGGCGTCAAGAGACGCCGAAGCCATGGCCTTGAAGTACGAGGGATGTGGCAGAGAAGTTCGTATACTGTATTCAAAGGGACGAAACGCGACGTTCGAACTTCGCCAAGTCCGGAATTTTCAAGTTTTCGTGTTTTTAATCATTCCCCTGAGACATGGAACGGAGTCTTCGTGATTCCTCTGCATGAAAATTTGAAACACGCCGGTCGTTACTCGGGAAGAACCTCTATTTCCACGGTTCCTATTAGAATTCTCAATTTCTCCAGTCATAAACGAGTAAATTGAAAGGGGCATGATAAAGAAGCGCGGAAAAATCTAGCCACAGAAACAAGGTGATTCGTGTTCGTATCGTAAACTAGGTTCACATTGGTGCCATTAACAGTGCACCGTAAAATGTCCAACTAAGAACACGCTCTCGCATTTACGCGTCGACGAACAGCAGGAAGTATAACGGCAATCGTAAAACGGTAATCGAAATGTGTAGCGAATGAACGAAGAATCGATGCGAATGAACACGCATTACTGTTAGCGACTTAAAATTGAATATTCAAATCGAATACGTAACGCTACGTATCGAGTATCGCAATCGTATCGTCCTCTTTTAGTAAACACTCTCCAAGATTCATTACGCCTACTCTTCTAGAATCGATAATTCGGGAATGTATGGTTCTCGAAATCAGCGTGCTTGTTTCTTTACGGATAAAGGATACCAGCTCTCCAAGCGCAATAACAACGGCGTGTATCGATCTAGACGGCAGCTGGTCCAGTACTAGGACCCGGAACATTATTCTCGTTCGCGCGGCACCGCGAGGAAATCAACAAGAAAACCAGCGGAAGCTTTAGCCGTTTCCTGGTGCCGAGCACCAGATGCTCCTGTAGCACGGTCATTTCTCAACGTTGCCGTGATTATACGATTCCTCCCCGTTCTATTTACCGCCATCATTCCCATAGTATTTTTCACGCGAACTAGAATTTTGTCGATCTCAGGATTTTCAGATATATTATAATAATATATTCTTTTACGATTCTGGCGCGAATCGTTGCGAATTTAAAAAGTATTTTTGCTACGAATTCTTTTACAGAAGTTTCTTCGACGAGCGTTGGAAGATTCATTACACGGAGGCATTGTATGAATATCTTCTTGGCAGGGAAAAAGGTGTAATATATTATTTACGTTAAGAAAAACCTGACAGAATCCTGTTACATCGTATACAAAATAAATATTTATAAACGAAATCATTTCTCAATTACAACCACGATCTTCACCTCCGGGTTGCTTTTAAAATATTCAACGAGAATCTTTGGCATTCGTTAGAAATTCATTTTATCTCGAAAGCGAGAGATGAAAAGAGAAAGGGAGGGGATAGATCAATTTCGATGAAACGTAGATCCCGTTTATCGTGCGAGTACATTTGTGTACATGTATGTGTTTAATATTGAAATCCTGCATTCCAGCGGAATAATACCGGTTTGTTTTCCCTTAAAATCTGAGCGTCCGCCATTTGTGTACCTAAGAAATTCAAATACCGCGACCCAACCAACCGACAGTATTATTCTAGTTCGTTGTAGACGACGAGGAAATCAACAAGAAAGCCTGACCCGAGCTGGTTTCCGTCTCGCGTTCCATGGTTTTACCAACCGCCAGATGCTTCCGCCACTCGATCATTTCTCATAGTTGTCGTGATTACCGCATCGTTTTGTTACCACCGCTCACCACCGTCTGCTGTATTTTTCTTCTCTATACAAGCGTATCAGATACGAGCGAATTGCCACGTACACATACGAATAGCATCCGCGACGATTCGCGGGCGTAATCCGGTCGACAAACATTTTTCAGCTGTAGCAAAGAGAAAAGTGCTTTCGTCCAGTGGATTAATTGCCAGACGAGGAATAATTTAAACGCATTCGCGGCGCGAACAAATTTTGGGCAACCCCCGTGAGCGAGCGTTGGTCATTGCGAAACGTTTTCGCTGCGTGTCTTTGCTGCTCGTTTTTGCTTTCGACGCCCGCTCGTTTCTGCGCGATCGATCCGACGATTAAACTTTCAATAATTGCGTCCGTCCGGGCAACGCGCTCGATTAACTGCAAGCTGTGTATTATTGACGAATTCGCGTTGATCGCGATACGGCTTCTGTTTGTCTGAAATTATGCGAAAAGAGAGACCGGAGAGAGAAACTTGGAATCTCATTTAGGAGGCGTTACATACACGTAAAGAAAAATAGGAAGCAATATCTGAAACGCTTTGTTCGCGCAGGATGCACGTCATCCTCATGCATGCCGGTTAGAAGATACGATTAACGAGCAAAGCGAAGGAAGTTCTCTTTTCCCCTCGGGCTTCCGTTACGTTCTCTAAAACAGCAGACGTCTATCTCGGTAATTTCTCAGCGTGAACTATTATCACACGTATTCTTCCGTAATAATACAATTTTCCGCCCTTTGTCGCGCAGATACGAACGGTAATGAGCTGCGCGTGACGTCGCTGCTTTCCTGTATTTCTTTCGCTTTCTATACTCTTTTCCTTCCTTTTTTCCTTCCGTCCTAATGGTATCGATTCATACGCTAAACGAGACGGAAATATCCTTTCGAGAGAGAATAAATTACACGCTTCACAACGGGCAAATTTCACCGGGGAACGAATGAAATTTGCGAATTTCTTCATTCGCTGTCCGGCCAGCGTTTTACCACCGAAAATAACAGACGCACCGGCTAAGGATTTGCTCGTGTTATTCTACCAGAATTTGGTCGGGTATGCTGATGCATAATAAAATGTGGTTTATTTTACAGGATAGAATTCGAGAGACCAAAGTAATAAGGTACAGATCGAGCGTAGATTCCTCTTCCGACAACGCAATTTATTAAGATGATTTTTAACTTACTACTAAAATTTATTCCAGTGATATATGAAATATTCCTTGCTCTGTTTGATATTTTCATGTTCTCATAACTTTGTACGAACCAACATTATTTTACGTATAATAGCTGTACTATCAGTGAGCAGGCACAAATAAAATTCTATTAGCTCATTTTTATAATGCAATTGTTAGCAGACACTGAGTATTTTTTAATATTCTCTAGCATACTTTTGGAGTATTACAGTCTGTACTCTTGGGCGAAATAATTAAAGACGTAATATAGATCGTCTGCGAGCAGCGCCTGAAATTGAAATTCGTACGCACGTCCGTTTCCATTTTCTCTTCTCATTTTTCATCATTGTTCATGTCGGTGCAACGGTCAATGGATAGACAGGCCCACGGTGGAGATTAAAAAGAAATGACTTCTCTATGAAAGAGAACGGCAATTGATGTCGATGGAAAGACCTGGCAAATTCTTTCGGACAAAAACGAGATTTCTCGTGACAGTTTCACGGAGCTCCTTGCAATTCCGTTCTCGAGACATTTTCTAGTGGCATTAGGTGGAAGTTATTTGAAAACTTGCTAGGAAGCTTAAATGAACTAGCGGGAGAACGGGAGAGAAAAAGTCAGTTTAGCCAATGACGTTCAATCTCGCTTTCTAAGGCGGTAGACGATAACAGACGTTATCGACATCTTTTTATTCGCAGAGTGACGAGGTCTGATATTACGAGCATCCTTATGAACAATACAGAAGTTCGTTTAGTTGCCTGCAAGAGATACAATTTGCGTTTATTTACGTATCTAAGAGATACGAATTTATTAGAAATTATTTATATTAGGTTTACCGATCGATATTTTCTAACTTATCACGACGATTATAATAAGAGTTGGTGCTTATGTATATTTCTTCTGATTCTGCAGGATTTCATAGGAATATCATGAACTCTATAAAGCTTCTTCCAATGGAGATATCTCAGAGCTGATACTTTATCGACGAAGTATTCCATGAAATTTCTTCCAGACGTATAATGATTGCCGCAGGCAGTAGTCTCGATGCGATCTTCGAGGGCGTCATGAATTAGTTACATTTTATCAGAAATCGAGAGCAAGCTGCTCTATGTTCGAGAAAAAGGAACAAGCGATGCAGGATGGAATCGAAGGAGCAGAAGACACCGACGTACATCGTTGCAACGTCTTCGAATTCATTTTACATAATACGATTCTCGTTAAATCGAGCACCATTTTCATACAAAAATATTACACTATCATAGAACTACCATTACATCAACTATCTAGATTATAATTAATCTTACAACTTGAGCTATAAAACAATTTATGGGGTATATGGACTCAATTTATTAAACCAACTATATATCGTAACCTGTGAATTGTAATGGTACGAAGTTACTGGGACACATGGCACGTCTAGGGACCCATTTTACGTAATACGATTCTCGTTAAAATTCGATGGCCTATACTTCGATATAATGGTAAATGATTAATGGTAATAGATACCATTTTCACGTAAAAATATTACACCGTTATAGAACTGTTACTAGAACAAGTATATCAGTTATATCAGTCAGGTTTCGTTACAATCCTAATGGAACTGCAGAATGTTTCGCATAACATACACAACATATTTATGCAATATCTCGTGAGCCATTGCATATGGTATTAACTAATTAAACGAACAAAATATGATATTTCGCCAAACCGTGGGAACGCGAAATTGGCCGAACACAGATCGCCATCCGGGATCGAGAAAATCAACGAGACATCTCTAACATTGCGCGCGGCAACTACCGTCCGAAAATTTGGACGATTTGCATTTCGGAAGATGACCATTCCCATGGCTGCAGCTGTTCCGCAAATGCTCTGTTTATTCCCGCGTGTAATTTCCGGCGGCCGGTGACTCGTTAATTTCTCAGTGTCTCGTTCGCGGTCATTCCCGTCTGTTCTAACCCTTGGGCCCCAGCCTCCTTCAAACCCTGGCACGTCCAACGGCCGAGCATCTCCGCTTCGCACGGACCTGAGAGCGATCTCTTCTATACATATTCATGAGGCAATAAGCCCGCCACTGATCTTCCGTGGAATGGAACAACAAGGGAAGAATGGAAAGTAGGCAGCCGGCAGACGTCATCGGCCCTCGCCTCGTCCTCGTGCTCGTCCTTATCGGGGGAACACTCTCGTCAACCCCTTTCCCGAATGTCTCGGCGTTTCTCTGGCGCGTTCGCGAGCTACCGCGCTGCTTCCTATTCCTATTTCTCCCCTATGTATTGCCACGCAATAACGATGCCCTTTCGAAAGGGCCCTTAACGAGGTCGGTGACAACCGCAAGGTCGAGACGTCCCGCCCGGGGACGAATCAGAGATTCGACCTTCTGTCAAATGCTTTCAAAGCATGTCCAATCCAAGCTTCGAAGCTTCGTATTGTACTCTCTGAATGATTTACGATTGTTGGCGCCCGAAGAATAGGATACGAGTTATTCGGTACCGAAAGAAGACGTTTTATTCCTCATTTTTGCAAATGTATGATCGATCCGATATCGCGCATCGGTTCAGAATTCCATCAAGAGAACGTAGTCTTATCCTAGATCCGCTTCCCCTTCCCACCCTATGGAGTTTCGAACCATTGCCCAAAGAATGTACGAATATAAAAGTGAAGGTTCTTGGTCTTTCTTTCTTCTTCGTAGACCAAGAATCGATTTAATCGGAACGAAAAGAATCGGCGAGCATCCCGGTAATCGGCATTGAAAGAGTATTTTCTATCTTGGCTGTTAGATCACGTCCGCGACATTATTTCTCCTTTCTTCTAGCCGTATTCCTCGAAGCCTCCATTTTCTCAGCGTTCCTCGGGGAATCACCGGTAGTCTCCTTGTCGCTCAATAGATAGAAAATATCATATTACTTTGCAGATCGGTCGGTTCGACGCGAAATAAACCTTTGCGAAGCTAACTGGAAATGGAAAAGGCCCTTATTATGCATGAGACAGCCGTCAAATCGTTTCTTGAGCAACGACCGTGCGCCAGTTTCCGCACCTTTAACGAGATCTCGATGCGACGTGTCACGTAGTTGATAAGCTGGTCCCGGATATAAATTTTTCTTCTGCAGCCGGCATCTCCGCGATAAATTATAATCAGCCCGTCGCAATATTTCTTCGTCCGGCGTCACTTTGAAATATCGAACGGAGCATTCGATATCGTTAGAAACGTTCCATCTAGGAGAGACGTACCAACGTATTGGATGGTTGTTTTACGTGTCTTGCGAACGTCTCTTTTCTTAACCCTTAGCTATAGGCGCCCTTATTTTTGCAATTTCCGGATGTGTAATTTTTTGGATTATTTGATACTTTCGTTTGTCAAATTACTGAGCTGTAGCGGCACATGAGTCAACGGAAGATTCAAATCGGGAAAGACTCATATTGTTGCACCTTGGAGTGCCAACGTTGTTTTGGTTTGGTAGGTACAAAGGTAAACGAACTCCGGATAAAAAACATTATCGCCGTTATTTGTAATCGTCAACTGGAGTTACATTTGAACTTTTTACAATACCACCGGTCGGTAGAAATAGACGAACGTGCCTCTCTAGTACGAATCATTATAGCGTGTCATAGAGTCGAATAGCGAGCGTAGAGTTGAACAGTAACATTGAGCGAGCGACGATTACGACCGGCATACACTATCTCTGTACTTGTATTTAAAGTGATTTTAATATACACTGACTATCACAATTTTATATCACTCGTCTCTTTAATAAACACGTATAATAATATCCACCTCACAGCTATGAAAATTAATCTAATTTAAATATTTTATTTTATTTGACGATACACAGACGTGTCCCAGAGTTTAAAAGCCAAGCTTTGTTAGCGTATCCAGTTTCAAGCCATTGAAATTTTGTGGCTTTATTGAAGGCTTTAATATTGATGGCTTTAGAAAAGAAAGATATATCAAACAAGCATTAGATTGGTTTATTGAATTGTAATAATAAATTTAATTTTCTTATCGCTGACAGTTTCGTATCGGCAGGAAGAGTAAACATTTCAAGATGAAGTATTAGACTAGTAGAAATGAAGTATAGACTATCTTCGAAATAAAGTAGAAGTTTTATCGAAAAGAACTTTATTTCCTCCTGTATAGACAGAGATTTAAGAAATCAGGAGTTTGCTGCCGCATCTTACAGACATGTTTGCGGAATTCATTCGCGAAGAAGGAATCGCACGGTTCGCTGACGCAACGCGAGCAGTAGCAGGAGAGTTCGAATTTCGCGCGTCGATCGTTCCGCATTAGCGAGGAGGAAAGTTCGCGCGGCGAGCGGGTATTTGCTTGGCAAACGTCGTGTTTGTCAGAGGCTTTGCTCGCTCCGTTTTCGCAGCCGTGTTTCTGTTCCAGCTTCCTCATCGTACCTCGTCGTCTCTGTTCCGCGGTACCGTGCCGTGAATACTAAAATGTTCACCACCTCTGAACGGAATGCAAAATTTTGCTCGCCGATAGCGCGCCGCTCGCAATAGAAATACGTGTGTTTCTAATCTAGCTGTCTCATTAACAGTGTTTGTTAAGTTTTCCAACGACTGCTGGAAAAAATTACTCCCTAGATACGTTTCTTGAAGATTCTCATTTTACATTGCTAGCAACTCTTATACTTAACATTGGTAATAAGAAATAAGGAATTCATAAAATTCAAAACTTAAGAAATCGGTAAAACACTGTTTTCTCCAAAATAACGCTCACTGGATGTAGGATAGACTAGTTGAAGGAAAAGAAATATCTTCTTTGTTTCTAATAATTTTAAAAAAATGAATGCCTTTGAAAGTGGAATATGATGGAAGGCAAATTCTTTGCTCGTGTTACTTTTTTGCTATATGTCCCAGTAGATGAAGGAATAGTTAGATCTCAGATGATACTATGCACAACGACTTTCCGTACCTTATGGCATCATCGCATCAAGCAGAAATCCACGATAACAGGTCTTCGACAGTAACCAATCCCTCTTCGTGCAAGGCGAATTCTAGGTGACGACGAGTATCCTCGTGAAATACAATTTGTCACAATCCAGGAATACATTTCAACGAGTTCTTATAGCTGACAGGTCTCGTACTTTTATCCAGGCAGCGTCCTCTCTACGAGGATGGCGTGCATTTTCAATAGCTGCTTCCCCCTGGTGCACAATGCGGCATCGCTCACGCGCCAGACAATATATCTTAGAATCCATTGATAAAGCTTACAATGCTCGTGTTCGAAAGCGTCTCTGTCGCTCCTTGCCGAATAGTTTCTGCTTTGAAACCTAAATGAATCGCCGCCGCAGATTCGCAAATTTGTAATCAAGAGAGTAACGAGTTTCAAAAGCAACAGAGTAGATTCGTTCGTGAGCTCGCTACTTTTCCAACGAAATGGTCTTCGAGATGACACAGACGTGAAATGGAAGTAGCTGAGGAAACGATGCACTCGCCCTTTTGTTCCGACGCTACGACTCCTGCTTGAATTTAGATGGTCGCAACATCATTACGTAAAGGTCCCCTGACAACGCGAAAAAAAGACGCTTCTTTGTCTATCCCTTGAAGGTAAAAATGCAGAGACCCGCTTGAAACTAGATGCTCGTCGCAGTAAGAAGCTTTAGAACGTAGAAAAGTAAAAAATAGTTTCAAGATTGCTCTCTCCCTGCAATTGTTAGTTGGTAATTGTTCTTTCTCCTTGAGAAGTTTGGCAGGATACATGCAAAGGTGGGTTTCTCTTGGCGTATTCCTTGGAACACGCATTCCGTGTAATCATAGCCTTTTACGCAGACTCGTTGCTCTACTCTACATCTAGCGAATGAAGTTTTAAAATGAACAAATCACAACTAACTAATCCGAAATGAATTTTCAATTATACCAAGGCTATATCGCGCGATGCAACGTGTTCCATCAAGATTTATCGAGACCGACGCGTGTAAAGAAAGGCCGCGAACAAAATGGGTGCACGTGCGCTAGACTAATCGATGTCTCGTCTGAAGTACCTGAAAAGTTTCTCTCTCTATACAAGCGAGTCGAAGAATCTTCGCAGTCGTCTCTTTGTCCGACCGCTACTTGATGGACGTTCCGTTATAACGATGTCCCCTCGACGAGACCATCTGTCGACGAGCGAATTCGATTCTCGCGACAAGTGACGCAATTACAACGTCGCCGATGGTCTCGGTCAGACACTGCCTCTTCGCGATTGCGAAGGTTCACCGTGGTTTTAGGTAAAGCTAAGTACAGTGGCCGACCCTCTTCGACTGTAATTGGCCCTCGGCGAGAGCACGGTCTCGCTGCTTCATTACGCAAATTGACTGACCGTGTAAGTGGCGCAACGGTCCAGAGTCGAAAACCACCACTTGCGCTTGGAACTTCGCAACCCCTTCCAAAGGTAACCTGTGCCAGGATCGACCCGTCGATGTATCGTTGACAGCTTCGAACCCTATTCTAATAATGGCTCTTCTAATACGGCTGGTTATTCTATTTATCGGAGGATAAAGAGCAAATGTTTAGCCACCCGACGGCGTAAAGTGACGAAGAATTCGACACAAACGATTTAGAAAATGATTGTTCCGTTATCCTTAAGATTTTCAACGATATCAAATAAAAGTACATACTTTTAACTTTCTGTAGGGTATATACGAGTCATTTAGAAGGAGAATTGCAAAATCGGAGAAGCGATAACGTTGTCTAATAAAGTGTAAAAAGAGTGGAATTACTCTGTTCCCTCTTGAAAGACTAAATACTCGAAAATGTTTAAACAGTTTTCGTGGCGACTAGATAAACAGGATTTAGTATCAGCCAGATAAATACGTTCAAATGGGACTGTTCTCTTAGGACAGTTTTTATTGTAAGACGAGATCCCTTATCGAGCTCCCGAGGGACGACAACGGAGTTCGGTATACCGAGCAGAATATTTACAACGATATGCGCATGCATGCATAGTTGCATAAAATTGTTTATGTAATGGAGGAGTAAAAAGTATATTCGATGCCTTTGTTGTTGCTTTTTCTATATATATTTTAAATGTAACGCAATATTTTTCTTGATCGAACAGAATCTACATTTTCCATTAATATTTTCTCGAAATAAAGGAAATTTACTAACGAAAATCTTAGTAATCAACAGGAAACAAACTTTCTTAAATCAATTGTATACGTTACGATATAAACGAGAGACTTAGTTCGATTTTACAGAAACCACTCAAGGGATGGGGCTGTTAGAGGGTGGAGAAATTGTGGCACACAGAGAGACAGGTATCTCAACTTTTCTCATATCGTTTCACGTTCGTTATTACGCGGCGAGTTGCCGCGAGGCGGATGAGTAAAATTAATGGCTCCCATTTGGAACTATTCCCACGGACTTCCGCCTTTTTTTCTCTCACTCTGCTTCGCTCCCTCTCCTCTCGTTACCGTTATCCCGCCGGGATTTATAATTAACGTTAACGTTCCTCCGGTCGGTCGCCAATCGCGAGGCGCCGACGCGAACTTTTATCAAATTATTCGAACACGATGCGCTTTTTCTGCGCGCCGCTTTAGCCGACCAAATGAGAACTAAATGATTTATCTCGCGACTCCGCGCCATGTAACCTTCCGATGTAACTTTTTAAACAGCTATCCTGAGCATAACAGTTAGCACCTGCCGTTTTGACATTCTACTAAGTTTTGCTTTAACTATCTTAATAAAAATATTTCCGAAAATGAAAACACACTGGCAATTTTCTGGTGGATGGTTCGATCATCGCGCAATCCTCTGATTGCTGATCCGCGCAAAAAAGGACAATAACAACATTTTTCCCGATGGGCAAATTGCAATCAGCGTCGCGTAAAACTGTTTACAATTCATTATTGGTGTTCGAGTAATTTGGATTCGAGTTTTTTTTAGGAAACTCGTGCATTCGAAAAAGGGGACGCGGAAACAGGTGGAGGTATTGGTGGAACGTCGGCATTTCCGACGAGGGTGAAACGCTGGCAGGGATGGAACGGGAACGCGACACGTTTTTATTAATGCCTTTTCGTACACCCTCTAGAATCCCGGATGGAGACAAGTGATGCGGCTGCGAAGGAAAAAGTTAACGAACTCCTGGCGAACGCGTCGCGACGAAGGAGCTTGCCTGATAAATAGCGGAGGATGATGGGGAAATGGCTGCAAAGACGTGAAACGCGCGACCGACAGGCGAACGTCGATGATGTATGGGATAGATAACTTCGAAGGGTGACTAGGTAATTCGTTCGTAAGTCACAGGCTCCGATAAAAGTTATTTATCGATTTTTCCATGATTTTTTTTTTTGTTTCATAAAGGCTGAGTGGTAGAGGTCGACTATGTTCGAGCACGAGATTTGACAGGTTGGAGAAGTAGATGAATTGGGAAATTTGCATTCGTGATAATCGCTGAGTAGTTTTGAGTTTGTAAAATGATTAACTGATACGTGAAAAGTCGAGTACAAAATTGACATGCGTTTGAAATGCACTCATTTCTAGCAGCAACAAAGCTTCCAGAAAAGATCTACGGGAAAATGAGTCATTGATACGTACAAAAACGTGTGTTTAATATTTGAAATGTACAGATTTTTCTATGAAAAATTATTCACAGTTTAAAACTTGTACCACTTTCGCTTGTGAATTTCTCAAATAAGATATTCTGGACTAGATTACAATTAAAAATAAACTAAATAGCGAGGATCTACCTTTCCTGAATGACGAAGTAAACATTTTGGAAGGTAACATTCATATAGCGACGATCTTAAAGGTCGCCTCGTTTCGAAGACGATATTCATAGTCTCCTGACCTGTTTCCAATGTGCGGCCAGGGACATTGGCTTTGGTCCATGTGCACAAAATAGTAACGAGGAATATATTCTGGTGTATTCATAAATTTCTCGATGTCTGGATACCGCTGGAGCGTTAAAGAGTTTCCACAAGGAAGAAACGACAAGCTATTGCACGCTGGTTGTCTAGGGTGGTTATACTACGGCTCGAGCACCACGCTCGGAGAACGTTATTATGATACATCGCCAGCGCGAATTCAGCTCTTGAGGTTTTTGCTTCTCGTCCGGACGGAAATTGCAGGGGATTTAGTTTTTCGTTGTGTTGCTGGTAAATTTAGATTTATCGCAGCTACACTGCGACGAACACGGTCGCGTCGAGCGTTTACGCTTGTTTACATGCCACCCTGTTCCCCTTTTTTCCAACTCTCTTCTCACTCCCTCTTATCTTGTTGCATCTTAATTACACCATCTCGACGTAGAACATATGTCGATAGGTATGTGTCGGAAAGGATTACAATTTGATTCATCTTGTTCCCAAGTAGAAACAATTGACTGTTTTCTAAAAGCGACATTGAAAATCTGGTTGCATATTTGGTTCGCGTACTTTCGAAAAATTGAAGCACGATTCTATCATAGTACTATGATGAAATATTAATTTATTTTGTTTACTCTCGATCGGTATCGGTGCTGATTGATTATTCGTTCGCTACGAAGTTTATTAAACCGTAACTCCACGCAAGAAGCAGACGTATTCGCGAGGAAAGCCCCAGGCTAACCGACATAGCAGAGGGTGCGGGTGGTGAGTTAATTAGGGATGACTGAAAATACAAAATGCATCCAGAATGTCAATTGCTTCGGAGGTAACGCGGTAAGGTGGTAAACCTGATCGATTGATTCGCCTGCCAGGAGTTCCTGTGGTACCTGTGGTACCAGCGGAGAGTGCCTTAATTAATCCTGGAGAAGGGAGATATAGTATCCTGCGGTATCCGGCTGGTCTTCGATAGATGAGATTTCTATTTCCGAGATGGTTCGCTACGCCGCAGGATGACATACTAAAACAGTGGCCGTGATCGCTGTTCACCGCAACCCCTGTACCAACGCGTTTTTCATCGAAAGTAACTCGTAATAACGCGAAATAATCGACGATGGAACACGAACGAGCGTAATATTCGGAGGATATTCGAACAACTACATCGAACTGGTAACCGCGAAATAAAAGGGATGAAGAAAGGGGGGAAAAAGGAAACTCATGACGTTCTCGTCATCGATTCGGCGAATCGATACCGAAAGCAATTAACATTCGATCAAAATCGAGGTGGATGGCGGCAAATTCCGCAGCCAGTAATTTATCACGTTCGTCAACCGTCTCTTTGCATTTAGCTGTCTCGATTTTAAATCACCTTTTCGCCGTGTCACACGGTCGAACGACGAAACAGCAGGGAAAAGGAGAACGGATCGACGCGAATATATTTTCAATTATACCCAGGCGTATCGGCACGAAGAAATTTCTCTGGTGCCCACCACCACCCTCGCTATCATCCGCACCCTTTTCGTCCGCTTTCTCTTATTCTGTACGCCTCGAAATCGACTCCCACTGATGCCTCGCTGCTAACGTATTTCCTCTCTCGTTTCCCTCGTTCCTATCCAGCCGGAGACGGAATCACCGGTCCCAAGGTACTTTTGACATTCAAATAACGCCGACTTAATATGCACGATGCCGCTCAGAGCCAATCGAATTGCGGAGTGCTCGTTTCCTCGAGTCAAGGTCTTTCCGTTAAGAATCCCAGCCTCTTGTCTGCTCGCCAAGCAAACCTTTCTTCTTTTTCCTTTTCTTCCTCCTCTTCCACCACTTTTTCCTCAGTTTCTTCTTCGACATCTCACTTCCTTCGTCTGTTTCTCCATGCCTCTCTTCATTCGATTTCTCCATCTTGCAGCAGCCAGATCTTCCTTACTCCAAGTATAGATTTACGTATTCCACTGTTAGATGTCGACGAGAGAGTACGGTTTAGTCGAAAGTCCCTTTCTAACGACGCGCCGTTACCTCCCCTCCGATCCGTCGGATGCTTATGAAGTTTGCATCACAATCGTTTTCCCACTTTAGCGCTGCGCAAATGAATCAACATCGCGGATTACTTTTTCTCTTTGGTGGAAAGTTAACGATTCCTGTGCTCGCACGCGTCGAAAACCGGCTTAAAGCCGACGCGATAAGTCAAAGGTCGATGAACCACGCTGTTATATAATCAAAATCGTCTGCGTGTTCTTACGTTTTCATTCCGGTTTGCGGAACTTTCTTTTCGCGTATCACGCGTCCAATAATGGAACTGTCTCCCTCTCAAAAAACTCTGCGATCCTCGTTATCATAAACATGAACCGAAATCCTCGTCTGAGGGATCTATTATGGTAAAAAAAAAAAAAAAAAAAAATTGTGCGACCTACTTAACCCAAACCAAGCAAGAATTAATATCGTGACAATGAGAATTCAACCGACGTTCTTGTACGTAAATTATAAATATGCTTCACACATCTTCTGACAAATATAATTCTACATAATTTTTACAATTTTAATTCATGTTACGTATACGTATAAATATTTGATTACAATCCAACATTTTTACAATATCCGATGATTTCCATTTCATAATGCTCACGATTCCCATTCTTTCCTCGAGACGAGTAACAGGAAGAAGGTGTTCATGCCGAAGCGCGAGTTGGAAAGCTCGGATATCGGCAGCAGGCGCTTCTGATTTGATCACGGCGAGAGGCAAGCTAGAAATTTGTTCGCTAGTCAACTGGAAGTGGTGCTGTACGACAACGACGGCACCGATGTCGTCGTTTTCTTCCTCTTCCTCGTCGATAGAGACTCCAGTGGCAAATCGTGCGACAAATCTGCCCTTTAATCTCGACCCTCCCTGCATAAAGGGTTAAAAATGACTATCGTAACTCTGATGGCCAACCCTCTCGTCCCGGGACCCCTTTGCACGAAACTCGTGCACGCACACACGCACACGTGACTGCCACGTTGCTCGTGCATGTGAATGAGTAATAAAGTGGGCCAGGACGATGCACGTGAAATTTCATTCTTTGCTCGTGCCGCTCGCAGAGAAATTATCGTCGCTGCCGTTCGTAGGAATTATGATCGAGCGGCGATTTGTAATTCTACAGTGAATTTCTGATCTGTAATTATCAGACCACTGACGAATGCTCGTTCTATAATCTTTGTGATGAGTTTGCTTAGGTTCGTGTTTCGTAGATATTTTAAAGATAAAGATTTTTTATCGCTAGAATTTTCCGTGTGATTAGAGCGATCAATTTTGATAACATAGGATCAATTAACAGATAAGATAAATGTACATTATTGCATATACTTTCTATCTTCATTTCATATTTTAATCGATATGTAGTTCTGGCGTAGAAACGATATTTTCAAAACAAAAAATTGATGGTGGTTAAAATTCAAACCTTTTTGAACAAATTTTTCTTTTTTATCTTTTATAACGTTGCATGTATTTAAATGTTTGCGTCATTTTTCAGAATGGAACCGTATCTCGGGACTGATATCGAGTGCATTGTGTCCCGAATGAATTTCAGAACAAATTTGTACAACAGAAGCTGAATTTTGACAGACCGTTCAATTAGAACGCGAAAATTAATCAGCTGTGCAGGGCGTGCGTATCATAAGTACCGTTCTATCAATCAACGGGAATTAAAAATTTGATCGATGGAAATTGAAAGTGGTACGAAATTTTCTCATGGAATCCGACACGGCCACCGAAAACGCTACTCGAACGTTACATCGACAAGTGCACTTTCATGCAACATTATCAGAGATCAAAGGCCCGATTAAAATGGATCGAATTGCTTTTACAATTTTTGTCTTTCTCTATAAAAATTTTGCGTCATAAATTCCCTATTTTTATCAAGCGCATTGATGTTTGTTTTACATCTAAAAAATACAATGAAATTACGATTTTACGCAATCGTTGGAAAAAAACTTTTTCATAAAATGATATATTTTAATGAAACTAAATTAAGATATCTTCAAAAATAGAGAGATTACGAATTCAATAAAAATTGATCTATCCCGTACGGTAATCCATCACCGATTTTGAACCAAATATAAAGATTCTCCAGAATCGTTAAATTTTTCAGCAAATACATCACGTGCGAATTTCAAATTTATCATCCGTGCATCACAAATCCATCCAAAACTCTAAATTACGAAGCGCGTTGAATTTTGTAACTTTCTCGTTGCCCACTCTCAAACACATATCCGAGTTTGACAAGTACTTGCAAACTTTTCAAACTGCCTATGTCAACTTCGTGTTACTTCCATTTCATGACGCTTCTCTTCTCTTCCCTAAGCAAATAGATATTAAAATACCTGGATGTACGTTTCCAGCATTCGAAGCATTCCAAAAAGACGAACTACGGTCTAAAACGGAACGCATGAAAAATGTTGGGCAACGATGAACGACGACTGCTAGTGGCAGACAGCTGTAAAAGCGGCCGGGCCCGTTTTTATCGCGCTTGTCGTTTGCTCGCAAATTGGAGGCGTATCCTGACGGAAGGGATAGAAGAAGACAGAGAGGGTGGAGAAAAGTGTCGACACGGCAGCTAATTCCTTTATGAGATGCAATAATCGTTCGCAGCGTACCGCGCAGCGAGAAACAACGGCCCCGCGGAACGGCAGAAAGCGGAGGCGCGTTAATTAAATTAAAAAACATTGTAGCCGCGTTATATCCGCACGCTTGCTCGAGCACCGAGCGGATACAGAAGCGGAAAAAACAGACAGACGGACTGAGAAACCTGGGCACCTACGTACAAAAGAGACTCGACAGAGATGCTTGTATAGAAGGCGGGAGAAAGAGACAACAAGAGGGAGAGAGAGAAAGAGAGAGAGAGAGAGGAACGACGATGAAGAGACGAGTGAAAAACGTGAGTAATACAAAAGACCGAGATACCTTTTCACAATTAATTCGACAAGGGGCGAATGGAAAGGACCAACCGTGCTAGGGAGACGAAGTGGCAGCGAGTCGTTGCAATATCCGTAATGGAAATTAATGAGATTATTGGAATCGCTACGATGGAGCGAGGGAAAAAAAATGATCGCGCGCTCCCTTCCTGTGAAAATAGTCGATCCTTAGAATGCTGCGAGATGAAACGTAGCGACGAGGATTATTGCTGCCTGGTGAGTTTCTTAATTTCCTTGAGAGGAATTAACGACGGAGCTTGCCGATTAGGAGAAGATTGATATTAATTAGATATCAGCTTGGGAGAATGGAAACATCAAACAGGGGGAGGTAAATGAAACGAAAATTGGTAAATTGTTACGTCTATCTCCGCCGAATTTATATCTCGCGCAAGGCTTAATGAATAGGTCGAGGAGGGGATGATAAAACCGAACCTCTGAAACTCGAGTTTGCTTGCAACTGGGCAACCACGTTTCAGGATTGTATCTTGAAAGCATAGCTTAGGGCTACTGTCCCGTATAAACTATGAATTTTAGAATAGCCGTGAGCTATAGCTACCCATAAATAAGTGTGTACGACTAACAGGAGATTGTTGTTACAGTACAAACAGTAATAACCGAAGTATCTGGCCGGTGCTTATCCGATCCGGATCTCGTTGCATCCACCTCGCCGCGATATCGATAAATTTCCACGTAAATCGATCGGACGATTCGTACAAAAATTGGCAGTGGATGATGGCGACGCGATTCCACCACGGGCGTTCTATTCCCGTAAATCGAAGGTGCCCATTAAATATTGACGTCGCAAATCACGCGAATTAACGGGCGGTCGCTGCGTAAATCGGCACAGCGACCGCGATTCGTGTGCCGCGCGACAAAACGCGGCCTCGATTTATCGCAGACTGGTCCAATAATGTCTCTCCTATTTACGTATCAAAGGGTTGGCCCTCGTGGCATCGCCAAGTTGCCGGAACTTTATGATGCAGTGGGACGCGTTTAATAACGACGCCCGGGTGCACAAAAGGCGGAGTCGATTAATGAAGTTTGCTCGCTCGAAGGAAGCCGGGCGTGTGCAACGGTACGATAGAAAGAGAGAAAGGATAATCGGGAACGTTACACGCATAAATTCGCGAATTTTCAACGGGGAAACACAACGGCAGGGTGAGGTGGGTGGGGTGAAATGGGCGCAGGGTCAGTGGGAAAGGTGCAACGTATACGGCCCGGTGGACATAATACGCGACAATAAAGTTTATATTGCGCAAAACCGGGAATCCTGCATTACGACCTAGACAATCGTTTATTGGTCGGTGTGCATGGATATCGTACATTAATAATGCTAATCGCGTGTATATGCCGTCGACGCATTAATTAATGCCGCGGGACGATTGTGCTCCGTAAACAATGAAACTCGTACGTGATTGCGAGACAACGTGCTATTGCACCCCCATTAATGATTACCTCATATAATTCTGTGCGATCACAGGATCGATTATTTATTTTAGCTTCAGGCCGGAAGTCAGTAGCGGCGGCGATGGTGGCAGCCACACTGGCTTCCACGCGCTGCGTTCTCGATGACCAACGCACAAAGCAGCGATATTTTCCTACACGTTCAAGGGAATTATTTTCGTTGGCGACCGTTTCAAGAACAGCCCGCCGATAAATTGAATCGGTCGCGTTGAAAATATTACCCTCGTCGTCCGGCGTATCACTTTATTTATTCACACGAGCCGCGCGATTTATCGCCAGCCTGCCGGGGAATCGACGAATTCGCTCGCGTTCGATTATATCGTGTGCAACCAAAACCTGTCGCGTTTTGAATATGCACTTCTGAAAAGCCGATATACGAGAGTGAATTTAATGGATGGTTTAGCTTCTCGCAATCATCGGAAATTTTTCACTGGAAAAATCCATCGTTAAAAGATGCAAAAATAAACGGTATCTATCTTAACCAAGTACGCAGACGTCAATGGGTACAAATAGATTCTCCGACAAAATGTGTGGGTTCGGTCTATCGACAACGCACAATGTTGCATTCTACTCTCGTTACTAACAAGTGTCTCTAACAACATGCAGTCGGATGTCGGACAGACTTCGTTGAATGTGTATTGAATGATGAACGTCAAGTTGTACCGACGAATCTGTTGCACGTTACATGGAACTCATATTATGCTCGATATCAGTTTTCAGAAAGCATATTCAGTATCGTAACGATTAAATCGCAAAATAAAGGTATCACAAATCTGATCGATAAGATTTCATTTTATCATTTTCTTTCCCACGCTAATTTATCAATTACGTGTTACTCGATAACTTTTACATCGATCGTGTCGTTCCGCGATTAATCGGCGAGGAAAAAATTTTCGACTTCCATTATACCGTAGCAACTCTATAGTGTTTGTAGAATAGGTTACGAAAGCGTTTGAACTGGGAACTCACCGGGCAAGCAAACGCAAACTAGAGGGCGATATAAAGTGCTTTCCAATGAGCCGCGTGCAACTGAAATCGATGAATACGAGCGCATCTAGTCAAAGTAATTCGTGTTCGACGTTATCCAACGACGAATACGAGCCAGTCCGAGTACAACAAATCAAATTAGCTTGTTAGCCTAATGCCTTCGTGAATCCTTCCCGACGAAATACGACTATCGAAATTCGATTCGATCGAAACTGTTGTGATTTCTCGTTTATGCCGTCTATGGACGATTTTTGTATCATTTGTGAATATTTACAGTGGTCATGAAGCTCTTTTTACACTTTCCATTGGAAGTTTTCTAAATGAGTAATATTATTAAGAGAATAATAATATAAATAAACAAGCAACGAAGCGATATATGTAACTACTCTTTGATTAAAATATTTTTCTAAAAATCACATTCATCGTTTGAATGTAGCGTTATTCAGAAACGATAGACAGCCTAAACGCTCAGTGTACAAACACACTTGATGCGAATCTTGCTTGCTCGCCGAAATCTCGACGGAATTCAACGTCGTTAAGAGGATATAACGTCGCAGCAAACGACTCTTTCCGGGTGGCCACATTCGACGGTAATTGAACGATTCAATTTCCACTGTCAGCCCACTGGCTCGCTACGCGCAGCTCGTTCAATCGAGGCAATCAACGAAACGACTCTTAAAGATTGCGAATTATTGGCAAGGAACATCGGCTGCCATTTCTTTCCTCTTCGTCCTTCGCTCCTCCCCTTGTCCGGCTGCCTGCTAATATTATTCATCCGTGAAAATTACTGCCGCTTTTCCAATCGGCGAACATCGAATCACGTAAAAATTTAACGTTTCCATGCGAAAATCGTCGCGCTTAATTATTCTCGTAAAGAGTACAATAAGGAACGTACCGAAGTTGAAACGTAAAATACCCTTCTTCCTCCGACGTTAATATTAATAACTGGCTTCCCCTGCACAATTGAAGTAATATTATCAATGAAATTCTGCAAGTTACAGACCACAAGTTAATAAATTTCCTTATATAATTAAACATTATTTATTGCAAGAAAAAAACTCTAGTGGCCTTCTTCAACGATTCTAAAAATTACTCTTTCGTATCGTGACAGGCGAGATTATAAACAATGACATGTTTCACGTAAGAACTTTGAATATCACTTGATTCTAAAATGAAACATTCGTTTTTGCGCGTTTACGATTCCATTTTGTGTTCTGGAGTTTATCGTCCTCCGTATTTTCTAGAAATGCGTGAATATCGTCAAACGTGATGTCGACGATAAGTCGGGATGGTAAGTGATCCTGCGTTTATGCTACTCTCCATGCTACAGGGACATCGCATCGCTTCGGAGTATTGACGATAAAACGAAGGACCTTTCGAATTTCGATTATAGGCCGACAGCCTTGAATTTTATCTTCCAATCATGGATATTCGTGGGAAGGAGGACGAAACCTGTTGGTTGCGAAAGCGATCGGTATACGATATACGTTCTTAAGTTCGATCATCGTAGTAAGTCCATATAATAGAAAGGTTAGGTCAGACAAAATTTATTCATAGCCAGCCTCAGGATTATTCAATAAGATTTTTTCAATAACGGAAACAACTACAGTTGTTAGAGAAAGTATTTTCACGTACCCTTATTTTCCAATAAACCGTTTCCTCTTTTTAACCAGATTCTACAAATATAGTTCATTTTTATAGCACAAATTTTTGTAGTCGTGTTGCGAAATTTAACAAACATGGACCTAATCAATTATTATAATAAACACGACGGTGTGCAAATACCTTTTGCAGCTGCTGCATAAGAACGATAAACGGCCATTTATACATTCACTGCACCCTTTGCATGAATCTTCTAGAACACAATATCCTACCACGTGTTGCACGCACTAGAGCATGACCTAACCCCAATATTCCTTCGCCTGAAAAAATACTATCCAGGCATCGAGCTTCGTTTTAAACTCCCGATAACGACATTTCCTCCACGCGATATAACTCTAACAAATAACGGTTGTCGAGCACGCGCCATTCGACCAGGATTTATCGAAGAACAAATCCTTCGGAGAGGGGGGGGGGGGGGGGGTTGGTCACAGTGAAAAAAGAAAAAAGGAAAAAGAAGAAGAAAGGAAGAACGGTTGGGTCATGAGGAGAACGGTCAACGCGACAGGAAGCAGGAGGAAACGAATAAATATCGTCTGGGCAAACGGGCCGTGAAATTCCACCGGTATTCTCGAGCGATAAGCGCGGTGAGGGTGAGAGAGTAAGAGAGGGTGCGTTCGAGGCCCGCTTATCCCCGAGCCGCCTTTAAATTTTGGTGCTGTCTTATCACTATAGGCGCACGCATCGCGTCCAACCGCCATTTGTCATCCTCTAAGCGGCGAGAGTTATGCGAGAAAACACGGGTCGCGCGTCGCTTCACGCAGTTGTCGTAGCACCAAGGCGAACCGAGTCGCGCATCGCGTAAATAAGACTTTGCGTAAATGCGGGCATCGCGACGCGTACAAGCCGGTCTGATCCTCGTGCAAACATAAGGCGACGCGCAGTTTTTCGCGTACTGCAAAATGTATAGGGTGTAGGAAAATTACGATATGGTAGCGTTACTCGAGTTACTTAAGCTTCTACATTTTAAAATTCAAGAATAATTAAACTTGTTGCGTATTATGGGACACCGTTAATTTTCATATATATAGAATCGCGCTGTGATAATCGCGACACATAATTTTTATACACCTTGTACTAGAAACGTACGAACAACCGTGCGTCCACCAGACTTGCTCTGGCGTATGCTCGAGTGGTCTTACCCTCCAAGAACTTTACGACGGGAATAAATCGTGGCGAACCAGCGGGGATTAATTTTCAGCTGGCCGTGAGAGACTGCTAATCTGTGCGCGATGCGATGCATCGTAATAAAAATTTTAGTCGAGCATCGGAACCCGTCGACAAGGGACTGGTTCCCGTAGGAAATTTGGTACGCCGAACAGCTGATGCCAGAATATCCCGAAGAACGTGCCTTCGCGCGAATACTAGCTTTATTTCCGAGATGTTATAAGGGAGGCTCTGAAGAATCGATAAGAAGTAGTGTTCTCTTCTTTCGTCTGTGTCGTGTTCCTCAAGGAGCGTACCCACTTATGGTAATGTTTGAGGACAATAAAAGCAGAATATGAAACGTGATTTTCTTTTTCTGTTCGATCCGATAGATGCAGCTTTTCAGAAAATCTTCGTTGCTTTTTCATTCATACTTTCGAAGAGTGTCATAAAAATTGTTTAGCGAATGTGAAGATATATCTATTCGAATCTCTTTGCAGAAAGAAATGAAATAAATGAATTAATCCTTTTTCCTCTTCTAAGAAAATGTGAATTTATTACCTAATCTAATATAATCATTGATTTCTAGATTTTGCATTAAATTAAACGGTTGTGATCAACCACATCTTTCCTCCTATAAGCAAGCAAAAATTGTCCGTACGTGAAATCACTCGAGCTCGATTTTTGCATTGGAACAGAACTTCAATTTATCCCGAGAGAATCTTTCACAGAAACCATATTTACCACGTCGCGTCGTTGCAGTGGCAGACGATCATCAAATATTTCCCATTGCACGTTTCGTGCTCGTCACGCGACAGCTACAAGTGTTTCCCATTCCTCCTGTCTCGAGATTAATATACTCGCGAAACTGGCGAAGAACGTGTGCTTAATATACCTCGTACGTGACGTTATTCTTTTCTGACTGCACCATGGGCATCGTTACTCTGGTCTGAAAACTTTTTGGTCCGGTCGTTCGTGAGATTAAGTCACAGCGATGGAACAAGGGGACGAACGTTCCTGGATAACGATGGTCATGAGCACGTTTTCCAAATTAACTCACGCTCCGCGTACAATTAACCGAATCCCCGTTTCTCTCTGCCTGCCCCCCCACCACCATTCTCGTTCAGTGTTACGCGGCTGAGCTAATTTCGCGGCTAATGAACGCCGCGAACGCACGCCACGAATTGAAATCTCTAATCGCACTGGTTTAGATTCGCGTGACTCGCGATCCGGCGTTTAACGCCTCCACGTTGCAACCACCGGCTGCCACCTGGTCTCCACTGACGAATGAACGATCGCGTATCATTACCGAGTGGCTAACCCCAATTTCAATCAGAATGTTTGACGTTCTTTTAATGGATGATGATCAAGTCACGCCTTGTTTCAGTCGAAAGTCGTTTAACAGATGGTGAATTCTTGCAACTAAGAAAGAAAATTTGAAATTTTCTACGCTTATAGTACACCTTATCGATCACAATCGAGATTGCATTGCGTGCCACTACCAAATTCTATTGTCATTATTCTCCAAATTTTATTTTCCAAATAATTTACATTTGTACATTATATTTTCTTAACATTTCACGTTTCCAAAGTTCGGAAGAACTTAATAATGTAACCGAATAATGAAAATGGAGAATTTTATGAAAAACAATTGATAAAATATTTGGAATTAAATTTCATTGAAATCATGGACAGTCACATCTGAAACCGTAGTTAGTAAAGTGAACGAGCTGATAACGAGCCAACTTCTCTAAGGAAGGGTGATAACCCGTCATTCTAAGCAGTCACTTTCATAAAGTAAGTCGAGCTTCTACTCCATAAAATTCACGTCCAAAGGCCTTTTAGTGTGCGGACTGCTTTTGTGGCTGCGAGTTGAAACCGAGAGACTAAGGGGAACTGATAGGAGGGTAGCAAAGAAACCTGACTAAGAAAAGTGGAAAAACGAGAACGAAAGAGAAGAGAAAAGATGCCGATGGAGGATCCGCAAACACTTTACGCAGAGGGTCAGTCCTATGGGCTTTCCCGAACGACCAACAATCCTTCGTAGTCGATTGATTATTTAAGTTCCTTCTCACCTTATACAGATTGTCTCACCGACGCCAAAACTTTCGAAAATCTCTCTGTCTTACAAGGGAAACTATATTTGAGTGAAAAATTGAATATAACAAAAAACATTAGTAGAATATGTTTATAATTTAATATCATAACTATAAATTAATTTCAGAACCAGAGTTTGTAACCCAATTCAGTTATAATATATGAAAACTCGTTTGAGATACTCTAACCCAATGTTACCTCAGCTTCCGTTTCCTCCGTCGCCTTTCTCTTAACTCCCTCTTGGTCCGTAATCTTTTCTTGTTACCTGCAACTTCTCGTATATTTGCAAATTCACCTCGGCATCGCCCTCCAGAATAACCGAAGGACTCTTGAAAATCGAAGAGGGCCGCGAGGGCTCGTTTGTACGAAGTTGCGGTTATTGCAACTTCACTTCCAACGAATTGCAACCCTACTTGCTCCGTTTAAGACTCGATAATGCTTCGAAAGTTGCGCGATTAGAATGTTTAATGCTTCTGTGGACGGTAGCCATTTGAGACTTTGCAGTTCCGAGGAAAATACTCACCAACGGTCTGGATGGCTTAATTGGGAAAGCACCCGCCCGGTAAACGAAAGATTCGGGTTCAGTAACCCGATCGGCAGAATATTTTTCTCCCTACACTTCGAAAATTCAATCGCGCTTCTATGAATTAAAGACTATCCTTCTCGCAGCGTGTGGAAATCACTGGATGTATTGTACAAATACAAGCTGCAGTAATTTGCATAAAAGCTTGGTAATCGACGCAAACAACGTGCATTTATGAAGATACCTACAGAAATACGATTTTATGTCGTTTGATAGCATATCGCGCAGTGCATGTTTTATTAATGAACAAGATTTATAATTAAGAAACGATTAATCTAGTGATATCAAGATGGCGGAATGATTAACGAGGACCATTTTAATGGTGTTGAATAAGAAGGGTGTTATGTCTCGCGAGTTGCGTCAAGAATCATTAGCATAAAAGATGGGATGGAACTTTTCTTGTGATTCATTGCCCAGTGATAAAACACAAAATCTACATATACCTACAAATCTTCTGATATTTACAAAAATATTCGACACTATCGCATCTCAAAAATCCGACGCAGAATCCTCGAAACTCTAAATTATCCAAACTCTGACTCTCGCAGCCAACATCTCGGTGACCCAGTTTCATCGAACAAGGGGCAAAAATCACCTCAACTTTTCCATTTTCCTTGCTCAATCTCTCGTTTCCGATCTAGTTGCCGGACCTGGATACTGCGGTCGAGAAACGATTAACTACGGGAACGAATCTGGTTCCGTTCGACAAATCCGAATAGTCCCCGAATGGCATCTCGATTCGTGGTCTTGATTATACATATAGGCCACACACCTTCTAGACTCGATGGATAGATTCGCCACATATTGGTCGGCTCGCGAGCAACGAGAATCGGCGGTCGTGGCAAGGAGACAAAGGGGAATGACAGAGGGGAACACAGGATAGCAAAGGGTGAAAGACAGACGGATAGAGAAATAGGGAGAGAGATAGGATGGAGACGACGTTGGACGCATACATCCGCCTCAAATTGATTGGAATTGTTCCTCTGGCTGATATCTCGTTCCTGCTAGTTCGTGGCAGATTCAGATAGACGTAGGCTGCACCTTGCACCAGACGAGAGGGACAACTGGCTGGATTGCGTTGGGTTAGGTTGGCCTAACCTAAGCTACACGCGTCAGACTCCGTGTTTGCGAATAGACAAAGAGACTGCCAGAGAAAGCGAGAAGGAGCTGCGAGAAGATCCAGCTACAGCCGAGCTTCTTGCCTGGAATTAATTTCGAAGCTTCCAGAAGGAATGCCACTTACCCTCTTGCCGTTTATCGTATCGCTCGACGCATTAGTTTAAAGGCAGGTTTAAGCAACCGGTGAAAGAGTTAGAGTTTTGTTACGCCACGTTTGTAACGCGTTCAGAGAAAATTCCTATTTTTAAAGAATACACTTTAGCTTTCTACGCGTACTTCCAAAATGTCCGTTTCCTGTCGTTCAACGACCAACCAACCTCGAGGTTCATCGAGAAAAGGGGTTGGCCTCGTTCGTTGCCGCTTTTTACGTATTCCGACCACGCGCGTCGGATTTAACGCAAACGTTCGCGGATATCGTTATGAAAAAGATAGACGGTCGGCACACGAGCAAGTTGGATCCCAGTTTTCCAAGCAGTCGCGTCGAAGACTAGAGAAAGGAAAGGCGATGTAAATTATACTGCAATAAGGCACGTAAGGGGTACGAGATAAGTTTTACTGCCGCGATGCTGATACTGGAAAAATGAGAATTTCGAACGGTTTGCAGAGCGAGCGTGATTAACATTCGGATTTCGGAAGACGTATGGTGTGTACTAGAAGAACACTTTGATGCGTAATACGTGGAAATGATGTGTATGATAATTGGAATTGAATAAAAGATTCTGACAGGAAAGTGTTATTTCGTTGAGCTGTTTTCAGCTGAAGATTGCAGAGACACATATGCTAAGTAGAATTCGAGAAGTCAATAGTTTTGATGTAAATATTTTTCAAGAGAACTTTTCGGCAACATGCCAAGTTATTGGATATTAAAGCCTTGCGCATGAAAAATAAAAAAATGTAATGTGCCATGTTTGTCTTCTGTGATCTTCAAATATTAAACGTATAAATTTACTCAACGTAAGATCTTTCGTTTAGGCAATAAATATTCAATGAACAGGTTTTTATAAGGTTAACCAGTTTAAATAAAAAATAATGAATTCAAGCTGTGAAACCAGTTCAAGGAAATACCGCGTAAATATGCTGACAGTTAGCAGAACAGCCACTTAGTTTCGCAATGGTTGCCCAGAACGATCGAAATTCAACGAGCATCGTCGTGAACGTTTCTAAATTCGATACAGAATCGCTATATTTTCGTGTAGTAACTTGGATTCCACAAAACGCAAAGTGATTTTGCGTTCCGATCGATTTGTTAACGCGAAACTCGTATTAAAGATCGAAACAATAAATTCAAGAGAACGACGCGTACATAGCTGGAACATTATTCATAAGCATTCATCTATCATTGCCTTCGTTCAAAACATGTGACCATCTGCTAAGCAACTATCAGAAATCTCGACGTCCTGTGATTTCGCGACGATCGTTTGTCGCTTAAATTCCTCCGGAGAAGTTTAATTCGTTCGATTCAGCCATCACGGCACATCATCCTCGATCAATTTCGAGAGATTGTGATTCACGTAGCCGATTAATAACTTCTTAATCGACATCGTATTGCTTATAAATATTTATGACTTCCACCGAATGAAATATTCATGAGCCAAGCGAGTTCTGGAATAGCGCTAATTAATTAACACACACAAGTCAAATTAAGAAAAGTTTGAGAATTTGAATAGGTGCACAGTGACAGGGAATTTATGGCTGATTTAAAGGCAAAAAAAAAATCGATAATAAGGATTTAGGAGGAAATGCTATAGCTATCCTTATTTATCGAACTATTATTAAAAATTTGAAAATGTGTGTGTCAGAAAAAACTACGAACAAGTAGTACCATGAAGGAATATCTAAGTTTACGCAGGATATCTAAAACTATTTTTATAGAATCTCAAGAATTCTAACTCTGTAATAAATATTTCGTAAAAACACGATTGTCTACCATTATGAAATGGCTAATACACATTAACCCGAGGCTTTTCAACAGTACCGTATACGAAGCTTTATCATAGAAATTCAGACAAATCACACCGACGTAACGCATTCAAACTCCTTTCTCAGCAATAACAATCGCGAGACTGAGAGTTGGGTGATGTACGGATTCCGGATACCGTTGAGATCGAACAACGAATACAATTCGCGTGGCTTACACATCGGTCGACCGTAATAAAGCATTATTTATAGCCGGTCGGTTCGGCCGCAACTATAAAAACTTCCGCATAAAGTTGTAGTTTACAGTCTGCTAAATGTAGCGCCGTGAAATGGCGGTACCGCGCCTAACGTTTTATGGGATGCAGGGGCCGTGCAACCCGCGAAACAACCTGCCCGAGATTAGGAGAAAGATTGCCAACAGCGAGGCGCCGCACCACTCAATACGACCAGCACTTTTGGTTGGCGTTTTACGACACGTCGTGATATACAGAAAGGGCACGATCCACTGGAAACTCCAGTATGCAATTCTCGTCGATGATGGTCGATTGTTAGAATCGATGAGCGTATCCATTGGTATGTTCGACGACATGGCTCGAATCGTTGGTATATAAAGGAACGCGACGATTATTCGTTCGATTCGGACCGGATTGTCTAGCGATTCGTGATTTGTGGTTGTGACGCTTAATGATCTTTATATCGCATACATAAATTACGTATTTCTGAAGCAGCACAACTGAAAGTTTTCCAGGAGAAGCGAGAAACTGTTTGGAAGACCGCAGAAAGATTAATTGCTCAATATGGAGTGTTTGGAAGATGAGAATTTTATAATTTAATCATAATGGAGCAAGTTAACCGAAACGAAACTCATTTTGCATCCAATTGACGCCACTCGGAGGAATCGTTGACAGACTATTTTCAGAACGTCTTCATCGAAATTCTTGACTGACATGTTTAATAATGCTAACGCGTTCGTATTATATCCACGCTTCCTCATTAACAAACATACTTGACGTCCCTCGCATTCCATTCGCATCGAATCGGCGAACATCGAAATGCTTTCAAATCACTGACGCCGCGTCATCGTGCATCGACCGTCGCGCTGCTAATGTTCAGCTCTCTCGATTTATAAAGCGTGATAATGCGGAGCTCCACCTTCTATCACTGTGGATAATAATTACAGCAACGTTGGAGCAAAGTTTTGCGATCCTCCAAGGAGATCGGCCTTACGTTATATTCGATAGTTTGACGTCAAATATTTCACTATGCTATAGATCATGATCGAAAAGATGTCCTTTTTCGCTCCATCTTCTTAAATTATGAATATTTCGTTCAAATGTTGTACTTTTACCGAGAAAAGAAAATAATATTTATTTCGAAAAACTTTATATTTGAAACGTCGTATAAGTCGATTAAATGTTCAGAAAAATATTTCTAGTTTGATTAACATCGATGAGTAAGGTAGACGATAACATTTCGAAAAAATATCGTCAATTCGAAACGATAATACCTGAGTTCTTCTTGAAGCAATTTCAACTTTTCAGCAGATTATCACTCGAGGTAGCTCAAGTCCGAGCTTCTCACGCTACAACGATTCTGACCCATAGATGCATCACTATGACGGTTTTATCTACGCATTTATTTGACAAACGACAGAGGTACGCTCCTGGTGGACAGGAATTTCATCGCGAACTATTTTCAACGAAAGTAAGAACTTCTCCTGACAGTTGTAGAAACAGTTTTCCTCCGGAACGATACAACCCGAATACAATTTGCGCTTATACATATTGCGACTAAACAATGGAGTTGCTCGTTAACAATAAGTGACACTACGAATTTTCAACGAATCGGTTCAAACTACTCGTTATAATTAAGTTTGAAAGCTCTGTTGTCAATTCGTCGACAGTAGACTAATTTGCGAGACAAAGAGAGTACCGTTCCAACTGGAAAAAAAGCTCGGCCTGTTTTCCTACCGGAGTCGTTCGAATCCGTTCGATGGTGTCATTACCAAATTACCAAACACACCTGCTAAACAAGCGTTGACCAAAAGTATTGGCGAACCTAGCTCGGCTCGTTTAATAGAATTTCCGTTTTCAAAGAGCGTTAATTAAGCCAACGCGCGTCGCGATAATTAAACGCATCGTGTACGGAAAAAAGCAATAAACGACGAACGGACGAATCCGTGTCCGCGAATCAATAGGGAGAGAGAGAGAGAGAGAGAGCTTCTACGTTCCTCATTTACCATCGTTAATCGGGATATTAAAAATCCATCTATCCACTGTCTCTACGAATCTCACACCTCTCTACGCGTATACGTTCGATTAATCGCATTTCCAAGCATATTGTTATCGCACGTTAGGCGGCCTCGATCGACATGCTATCCGCCGTTTCTTCGTTTCAAAGGGAAACGAGCCGGACATACCATTCGTCGTTCGAACAAACGAACGATCCCAGAGCCACGTTGGAAATACGCGTGAGCGATGGCATCGACCATTTCATAGGACATGCCGTGGGTAATCCCCATTGCGAAACGATCTCGGCCACGAGCCGAGGAACGATCTTTTTATTTCTCGGTCGGTTTTACGGCGAGCTCCAGTTCCGCGTTTATCTCCTCCCCTCTACGTTCTTCGTTTCAGTTCCTTCCTCGAAACTGCAGGTCTTTCGCCTCCGTTCTTTGCAGCTTCCTGCAAGGCGGCGGGATTTATAACGGCGTCTTCGAGTTCTTCGCCTCGCCTCTATCCCCAGTTTTTATCGGTGGCCGCGAGATATCGTCGATGACGCGGGATCGTCGCGCCGTGTAACGATAGGAATTAAAGTCCGTATCCGTGAATATCAGATCGTCGGTAATGAGACCCGTGGAATTTCAACATTGCTGCGCGATTAACGTTGTTGCACGCTGCGAGGAGGATGAGCCGTGGCGAAGAACCTCGAGAGCCGGCAATTGTTGAAATTCACCTTCGCGCATGATAGCGCGGCTGTAATTCGTGAGTCGTATGGTAATGGGGGAGAAGATTTTTAACATAGTACTGGGATGACGATGGTGCGTTGCGAAGTACTTGACGCGATAGCTTTCGTTCTTTGTGATTCCATAGAGTAAACTAGGATTATTTGAGTTACCTAAGTTTCAACATCTTAAAATCCAATTTTGAATTTTGCATAAAGTAGAAAATTGCAAAATACAAGATGTCATTACAATGGTTCGGTTCAATTTAGTGTAAAAAATTCTATACTTTTGTACATTGATTTCACATTGCCGTACTTAATGGAAATCAATTATGTACGATGTGGTGGTTGTAAAACAATTTGGAAACGAGAATAACGAAGAATGGATTCGAAGTCTATCTTTCTACGGTTTATTGCAACTGACTCGAATGAGCACCGTTCCAACGAAGATTTGATAAATTTCTGCCGGATGATTAATCAGAATCCGCGTGGAAATTAGCGAAACGTTAGCCTTTCCCTTTTCAATGAATTCGTACAACAAATTATGAGACGACATTAGCAAGCTGAACGAAGGAAATGGCTGATGCAGCGTCGTAAACCAAGTATCGTTACCGTTATGTCGTATTATAGGCGACCCGATCGCTCCACAGTTATAAATTATAAAATTAATTAGAACACGCCACGAACAGTTTCTTGACACAAAATAATGCGGCGCTAATGACTTTGCATTAATTAAGCCGCCATGTATACCAGGAAATACTTTCTTGTACCAGTATGTATGTGTATACTAGCTACGTTAAATGGGTAATCCTGCGCATCGGGTTTTGCAATTTTAACAACGTCATCGAACTCGTCCTCTCGATGTAACATTCGCAAGATGCAAAATTACGTTATTATTTAACGTAGCAAGTTCTTTACATCCCTCGATATCTAAAACCTTCCATATACTTAAAAAACGAATTACAGAATTTTAGACTTTCACGACCCGGGATTATATACTATCGTTATGGTTTAAGCTTACCGATTGTAAATTATGCTCGATAAGAATAATAACATGACGTTTCAACATTGTTGATCGATAATTATGCTGATTTGTTTGCAGCTCAAACGACATACTGATAATTAAATTATCATAATATAGCTGCATCAAATTTAAAGCGATGGGGTCGGTGTTGCGAGCATTACCAAGATTAGGTGGCTGGGTTATGGCGAGTGGCCGAGAGGAACACAGACAGAGCCGGGCAGCACACGATATAATATGTAAGGGCCATTGACAACTGGCCCCTCTATCGAGCCGGTGTATCAGTGAATGAATAGGGCCTATTATGAAACGATGGAAGGTCGCATTGACCGCATGTATCCCGTTTCTGCGTTCGAGTGACCGGCCAGCATCACGGCGCAAAGTGATAGGCCGAATGACGAGGGGACGAGTGACCATCCCGAGACGGGAGAAGCCTGTGAAACGGATAGGCCTCGGACAGAACCGCGGCAGGGCCAAGGCAAACACAACGGCAGCGCTACGTGAACACCAGGGCGCATGCACCGCGCCACGAAAACCACTTTCCAATCGGTTTCCAGGATGTAATTACGAGCACGTTGCGGGCATGGTGGTGAAATTTGACAGGTAGTAAATATACGGACTTGATCCCTGATGGTAATAGCGCCGAGAGGAGCATCGACTCGCCTGATTGAATTCTCCGTTGTCCGCTGCCACCCTCGCCATCGCTCTCGGTGCCCACCGCACCCGCCAACGTCCCTCCGCAGGCCAAGCATCGACCATAACCACCATCGTTCTTCGGGAAAAAACAGCGCCGCCTGGATATGAAATCCTATCTAGGACGGAATGAAGCGACATCCAATGAAAATCCAGCTTCGGTGCTTTTTCGAAAAGAAAGCAAAAAAATCCCCCGGCGCTCTCAGCCTACAACCAATTGTAACCATAGATGACAGGGGTGACGCGGTCGGATACACGAGCTAATAAAGTTGCGACGTAGGTTTAGATATTTGGTTTGGTATACGTGAACGAGCCTGTGCGCGTGTTCGTTATGGCAGGATCCAATAAGGAGACCCCAAATTAAGCATAAAGTAGTTGGACTGATGCAGTTATAACATATTTAGAGCTGAATGAGGCAGTCTACTTTCTCTATAGGCAATAGTATCAAGTATAGCGTCATAGTATTCATCGCCATAAAGCTACCGCAAATTTTTGGAGAATGTAAAGACAAGATGATCCGTGTGGAGCAGAGGTGTTGTAGGACGCCAATATTGTCGCGGGATACGAATACACGTCCTGTTCTTGTTTTCCTTCCCCAGCTCTTCCTTTGCTCTGTTCTATGTAGTCGTCGGCGATGATCAGTCGAGGGTGAGACGGAGGAAAGTTGTCACGGTCCACGAGCGAAATACAAATATGTTTGGTGGTCCAGGATGGGGATCGAGGAACGTCGTTAGAGAACTTCCGTCAGGAAATGGGCTTCGAATTGCCAGTAAACAATTGAACGTTTAGTCGTAGTCCGTGGAAACGTTCCTTTGTATGCGACAGCCGTACATCTCCAGTGGCGAACGCTTGGCAGACGAAGTTCGGAAAGTCGTGGTCGAAGAAGCGAAACGAACGGTAAACGGAGAACGACAGCAGAGGAAAATTGAAAGGGAGAAGTGTGGCGAGGGGCAAATAATTCGATAGCGGAATATGTGTTAATGGCCAAAGCGAGGACAGAACAGCAGCGATAAATTTACTATGAAAACCGAATATCGACGATGGAAGCCGAACAAATTGACCGTTCAAGCGCATCAAAGCTATTCGAAAGTTCGGTTAACTTTTTTAATCCAACGTTATATCGACATTTCTCCCCTCGATGATTTTGCAACTTGAACTGGCTCGTTACACGTCGAGATCTATCGGCATGGATATTCGATATGAAACAATAACCAAAGCGTGTTTTATGCTGTGGAAAAAAGAGTCAAACAGCAGCGAAAACGAACGAAATTCAATTAAACGACAATGAAAGATGCAGTTTACCGGTAATATAGCCCGGCCACTGCGTCGAAAATCACCACCCTCTTACGGAACATTTTCCGAAACCCCATAGAGACACTTGGCCGCGGGACCGTTTGATGCCAGATGCTACCGTGGATATTGGATAAAAGTTCCTCGGTTCGCGGAGAAAATAATTTCACGAGGCCGGCCAGGACTGCTGCTGCCTCTTGCAGCCTCTCATCCCCCAGCTTCCTACTGGCCTAGGAACGCCTTTTCCTCCCCGGTGTTACGCCGAGAAAGAAACTTACCATCGCCTCCTTTTGGATTTTCTCGACTTGTCGTGTTTCTCTGTAGACAAAACGAGCGACGACGCCACCTGGCACTTAACATATATGGAAAAGTCCCATTCCCTAACTGCGCAAGGACGAAACTTCGCAGTCCGTTCTCGTCCCGACCGATTAAGAGGCGCAGAGGTATTCGCACCAAACGGTACCAAGTTTTCCCTTATCGGAATAAAGAACGTTGCCTAATATCAAAGGACGATCTATAGACAATAGAAATGCTCGACAATCGTCAGAGTTCAGAATGAATTTGCTCCTCTTTACAAAATACCCGCATTTATCGATCGTATATTTTAAATTTGAAACAAAATCGATTGGTATGTAGCCAAATAGATCGATTGGCTTTTTACTTAGCAGAGAGTTGATCAGCTTCCCGTAATTTCCATCGTCATCAAAAATGCCGAAAGCCACAAAGCCATCGTTTCGATTACAAATGGAACTTCATTGAATTCGATCGACAACAATTATCAGGGAGTAATATTCCATCGGGTTATCCGCAGTCAACTATCTGCCATCAAACTTTCATGACAAACGGACGACTCTTGAGTACGCAACTACGTTCAACTGTCTATCGCTAATCGATACAGTTAACCGTTTCACTCGACGACACAGAAATTCGGATTCCCGATTGTCTTCGTACAACGTCGACAGACACGATATACATATAGCAATAAGATATAGCGAAAGAGAGGTACAAATACATTCAGACCCGCGTTAGAAGTGTGATTATTAACTTAACGTTAGGCACGTACCACGTTAGCTACTTCTATCGACACAGCTACACCATTACTATTCGCAGTGGGAGATGATTTTGTCTCACCCCGCCACTTCGAACTACCAACCTCGCACCAACATCGAAGTTACGCGTGCCCGGCGCCGTATTCACTGTGTAAATACGACGTTAGGATACTACGTTATGACTTTCGAGTTCAGAAAATTAAGCGGAGAATCGAGACTGTACGAAACTAGTTCTGGGACCGCGGCTTTCGGGAGTGGCTGATGTTGCGGATATTAAGAGCTGATCAAACGGTGCCTCGGTTCCGGATACCGTTTCGAGTTCCTGTTGTATCCGACCCAAGAACACGGACGAAATGTGATTTTATTGTTACGCTTCGCCCCGAACTTCTAGAGCACCCTCCTACGGTTGTAATTGTGGTTAAACTCGCGAACGTTTCGGTGAATGGAATAGAAGGGGTCGGAGGGTGGACTTTGAGCGAGCCCAGAACCCTCTATTCAGCACGGTAGGATAAATTTAATATCGATGGAGAATTATGGGCAAATTATAAGAGCCTAATGGTACAGACAACTGAATAGACTTGAAATCGTGGTCTCGAACAACGAGATCCGCGCGTTGCCACGCGACAATCGTCTCGATAGAGGCGACGGCTAATCGAATCTCCGTGGAACTAGGAGAGTACGACTCGAAGAGCAACCTCCCCTCTCTGCTCTATTTGAAACTCTACTCCGCTATTTGCTCAATACAGTCGTCTTCTCATTGATAAGCCGATAGGCGAGCCGTTCAGCGGATGAAAGGGCAATAAGGACGGAAATATAGATAGTGTAGGGTAGGATCGGAATGAAACAGCGTTATATGACCTCTGCTTGGCGCGAAATCGTCCAGGCGTAAAACACAAGGGATGGCTGTTGTAGATGCGGAAGCTTGTCAGGCTTCTCATTGAATCGCTGCTACCTTGCGTAACTTCTTCTCCTTCGGAGACGTTTAATTAGTTTCGTCAATATTAAAAGCGAAAGGAAGGGAGGGAATAAATCAATGGGTGTCAGTGTCGTAATAGTACCAGCTGACGTCGAAGACCTGATCTCTTCCGATCAGACGATTCTCGAAGGACTTTCTTGTTCTTTGTCTATTTATTTAATTGTTTCTCTTTTTAGTTTAATTGGCTCACTGTCTCCTTCTTTGCTTTTATACTCGTCCAATTATCCATTCATTCGTCTGTACAGATATTTCCAGAGTTACCTGCTCTTTCATCTGACTGTTAATTGGTCTCTCTAGTGAGCCGAACTCAATAAGTATGATAGCTGCTAGAGCTACCTTCTCTGTTTATAACGATCATTCTTCTATCGGTACTAGCAATTTCTGCTAATTGAAGAATTAATATAGATTGTAATTTTTCTTCTCGTAATCGAGCAACATTTCAATCCTATATAATTAGAAAACGGAGCGACGATATCAAAGATAATCGTGTGATCGGATAAAGCAAGAAATAGTTTATCTCTGTTTTCATTGTTGCGTAACGAGCGGTGAAACAAACAATGAATCATGCGGAAACATTGAAAGATCATCGCCTTGAACGAGCTCGTAAAACGCCGACGAAAATAAACGGATAGAGAAAGCGGCTATTCGATGCAGACAGCGCGTCTACCGGCGTGTCTGACCACTAAATTCGTAACTACTGACGCGCATACGATTCAACATGTCTGACCGATTTTCGCTGTCTCCACTAGCTGCTACCGGATCGGTGTCGCGAATAGGTTGATGGTGGCGTAACAACCGTTCGAATTAGGCCATTGTAACGAGGTCCATCCGGGGAATTAATTAATACGCGAGTCATCGATGACGCGACCGTCCGATTATTGGCCGACGCGCGGTCCTCCATTATTCGACGCGCGATCAACTCGCCGGAGAACTCGCGTTGCGGCGTCGTTAACGATGTTGAGCGATTCGATAAATGTTTGCCCGCACTCGGGACGCTCTATAGACGTCCATGTTTGAAAGGACTCCTGAAATTGCGGTAAATTACCGACCACCTAGCCTCACGATTGTCCCGCTCGGATTTGTTTGAAGTCTGGTTTGATACGTGCTGGGAA
The DNA here is from genome assembly GCF_014825855.1 of Bombus pyrosoma. NCBI lineage: Eukaryota > Metazoa > Arthropoda > Insecta > Hymenoptera > Apidae > Bombus > Bombus pyrosoma. The sequence goes on from NC_057776.1 coordinate 12,430,744, forward strand.
TCGGTTGATAGATTTCCCAAGCTTATTGTACGTTAGCCGCGACGTATTCTAGTGCGCGGCTCGAGGATCCAAAATTAATGATAACGTTACGAAAATTCGTAGACAATGTCGGTTTATAATGACGCTTTTCGATAGATAAACAGCAGAAATGGCGAATATCGTCCTATTTGGATAATTTCCAGATTCTAAATTAGATACTCGTGTAATTGTATCGACCAAGAATCAACTAAAAATTCAGTTTCGATTAAGAGAAATTGATGAAACGAATTAAATTCGCTTTTGTATAAAAGCTGTCCGCGATTTTTTCGAAGTTTATCGCTAAAGAGACCAGAGGGCGCCATAAATTAGAGAATAGGATGAAAAGAAACCGCGAAAAAATATTAGTAAGCAAGAGAACTGAAAGATAATCACGTGTGTATACACGTATAATGCTATAATTAGATAGAACGACGTGTTCATTAATCAAACACAGATAAAGGATGACTTGGTCGGCGATCAAACTGTAAATCCGGCGGCGAACAATAACAAAAGAATTTAATTTCATCGTCCGTGACAAAAGGAAGCGACTACCGACGTTATTTACCCACCGTCGGAAATGCGCAGTAAGTAGCGATACATTATCCTTAAATGCGGCGAATTTGTTCCTTCATAGCCTGAAATCTATTTCACCGTAGTGTCGCGACGATTCCCCTGGCAAACGTACAATCCTGATAACGTCCTCTTAAATTATGTTAAATTTCTCACTTTATAGACTCGCGATCCTAGTTGTTTCTTCCTTTTTAGTCAGATTTATGGAGTGATAATTTCCTTTTCCTCTTGCAAAATCATAGAAACCCTTGAAAATCTAAGTCACAATTTCTCATCTTGTTCAAAAGAGATTTTGAAAAAAATGATAGCTTACGCAATACAATTGTTTCTCTACGGCTGTTACACATCTCAAAACGATAAATTCATACGCATACCGCGCAGACAGTAATTTCTTTTCGTTTTCGCGAAGAGGAGCGTGTTGACACGAAGCAAGATCGACCCGGTTACCTGTAACACGCAAATTTCAACAACTCCGACGGAAATTGAATAATAGCGAGCCGACGACACAATTACGGTGAAACCATCGCGATGATTTCAATATCATAAATGGGACCGGTTTCGTGTTGGCCGGGACAAATTTTTCCGCGCGACGGCTGCCACTTTCGAAATTGACTCGCTTTTTTCTCCGACCTCTTCTGAACAGGATATTAGAAGTTCGACCTCGTTACATTTCACGCTGACACCGAGAGCTCGATCGACCACACTCTACCCTCCATTTCGTCCAGCTTTTTGCTTTTCTTCTCCCCTCCCTCTTCTTCTTTTTTTTTTTGTCTCTCGCACTACTTACTGATAGGTGTGTTTTGAGAGAAAACGTTGTGGCAATGGCTTATTTCGATCGTCACCAACTGCGTCAATCAAGAACGCCTCGAATGAAATTGAAAGGATTCGAAGGTGGTCGATGTTATGCGTGAGAGTTCCATTCAGAGATTCCGTAAGTAGATGACTGGAGCAAGAAATATTACGAAAAAGAATTCGAAACGTAGTTAAATTGTTCAGAATTGATCCACAGAGTGATTTAATACTCGTAAGCTTGACAATTCTACAATGGCTGAAAGCCGATTCTTCGATCGTTCAAAGATTCTACGCTTCTACTTCAAACGGCTCTTTACAATCGCAGGCGTCTCGCCCATGGAAATTAGTAGATTCGTTGGAACCGGTCGCGCCTTTTTTTTTTTGTCGCAGACTGCCAGACGGAAACATTTTTCTTCCTTTCGGATCATCGACAGACACGAATGCTGGAGACATGCCGTTGTCGATGGCAGATCCTTTTTCTTCCGAGTGCTCGGCGCGATTTTCAAGAGGGAATCGGTTTCATCGGATGCAGATTTAATGCCGTGCACGACGGAAAACTGATAGGTACCCATTGAATATCGGGCTTATATCGGTGGACGCCGATACTTTATACGGCGTTATTGAAATATCGTCGCGAGGAGAATTATTGCTACTCGCGTGCCGTATCTACCCCTCTGCCATTCGCCCTTCATCCCCGTCCGCCTCGTTTCATCTCTTCGCGTTCCAGTCGTTCGTTCTTTCTCTCTCGCTAATACCGAGCGTTCTGCGAATTCTTGGCGGGCATGAATACGTATAATGCCCGCAAAAAGGGGAGAGCAGTAAATTGTACGTGTCGTTACATTCGAGTTTCTGCTCGAGAGAGGAGGATTTGTTGCTGGCGCCTGGTGTGTTCCATCTCTCCCTTAACCTCTCTTTTCCTCCTTTCTTCATTTCCCTTCTCTCTCTTTTTTTTTTTAATGTTTTAATGAGACACATACACGGGTGAGAGGTTCCAGAAATTATGCACGTAAATCATGAAACGAGGGGTTTAAAACACGGAAACGGATGATTTCGAATAAACTTCACGCGATAACTCGCCTTTTGCTTTCCGTCCACTTTGTTATACGCACGCATACATACGTATATCCGTTTATTCGACTTGTTTGATGTTATTTTTGTCTCCTTTTTCTCCGTTTATATGATTAAAATGAATTGGATCTCGCTGCATGCAGTGCGATAATAATAGAAATAAATCTGTTTTTTCTTCTGTTATTTTTTTTTTTTTTTTTTTCATTTTCCGATTCACTCGAAGCATGACTGATTGCTCGTTGTCAGTGGATGGATCTCAATGGGATTCATTATTTTCAGAAAACTTCGGTTCTCGCGTCGTTCGTACGGTAGACTGGTTAAATCGGATATCCGATGAAAATCAGCAAACCAATTTACTCGGTATGCCCGAACGATCTTTCGGCTGATCAATCTGTTTCGGACACTCGAATTAGCCGTTTGCATGAATTAATTCACGCGCGCGTGAAGAGCTCCCTTCGTTTCATGGGCGCTCCACCGCCTCCACGTGTGACAAGTCCCGTTTTAAATATTCTTACGAAGCAACGAAAATTAAACACGAAATTAATCATTTTATAAAATGAAACCATTTATCCATTAATGTTAAAGCTATCGGCGTTTAATGTATATTTAGATGTATCATATTTTCAGAATTATAATTAAAACAGGTAATTAAAAGTGTTTTTATCCCGATGAAAGCCAACATTGATGTTTGTCAAATATACCTTGTCAAATATACCTCTATACCTTTAGTAATTAGAAAAACGAAAAATCTGAAACACGTCATTTTAAATTAAGAGATTAAAAACTGTCCTATGACAAATCCTATACTCGCGTGATTAGCCTTTTGTCAAAAGTTGCACGCGCTTTTGATTCCAGCCTGAACGTGATTCGGCGTATTTTCCACGCGACAAAGATTAATTAAATCGTCGAGGCTGATCCATGACATTGTCGTCGAGGTATAATCCAACGACTCGCTGCACGATAACAAGACACTGGCCAAATCCGCTTTGGAGAAAGCGGAACCAAGAAAATTAATGCGAACGGAGCGGTTCGAAACAGACGACGCATCGTTAGCGTGTCGCGGGGCGTTCAGTTATTCATAAAGTCGTTACTGGCCGGTCCGAAACAGTGGAACTTTCGAAACACATCCTCCCCTGGTAGCTCGCTCTATTATTATCTTATATATTATACTTCGCATATTTTATCATCATTTGGCGTGTGTACGTTGAAAATTTGCATATTCGGCCACGGTAACGCCTGTTTCGCTCGCTTTTATCGAGGTTCGCTCTTTTCGCGCCATACTGGAAAATGAATCTCGTCTGATCCGAGCGCGACACGCGCCGACTTAATGTTATTACGTCGCCGCGGTGTCGTTTAATCGCGTGTGAACTGCAGGTGGAAAGTGCCTCCTAAATGAAAGATTGTTCCCTGGAATTTTGTCGCTAAAATCGCTGCTCGGGAAAAATGGAACAGCCTCTAGTTATTTAAAGAACATTTTTTGAATACTGCAACGCGAGATAGCCGTAGATCAGGATAGCAATTGTTTCTATTTGTTGCTATCTTCGAACGAATTAATATTTGAATGATAGTTGATTGAATTCTTCTGATATTCATATTTCGAAACTTATGCCAAACGCATTACATTGTGCTAAATATACCTATAATAATGTCAGGTCAATAATTACTTTGTATTGCAATATGTTAAAGAACAAATTTTAGAAATTTAGAAAGTTTAAAAAACTGAGACAAAATCTGAATATCTTTTTTAGCTTTCAGGATTCCGTTTCGAAAATCAAATAAAATACCTTGAATAATCAAATAAAATATCTTGAGTGAATCTGTGCTTGAGTGTAAATACAGAGCAATAGCATTTTCCCAGGGCGATAGGGATTCGTCTGACAGCATTGTTCTACGTGCCACTCCATGAAACGTTCTTCTAATTTCAATGTTTATCATTGTTTATTTCGACGAAAGCTTTGTCGACTTCGGACCGTTAATTAGCAACTCGAATCTCAAGTCTCTAAAGCGGAATTTAGGTATAAATTCGGAAGTGGTATTATCTCGTAACAAAGGCACGTGCTCGGCATTGGAGCTTCCCGAGACAGCTACCTAGGAACAGTCGCAACTGCTATTCGTTCACTTGTTCGCGTGCATTCAATAAGCCAAAAGAATACTGCATTCCACATGGAAACTATGATGCGTACAATGGATCGCAGAAAATCTCTGTTTTCTTTGTAACTAAATAAACATTCCATAAAATTTGCTATGAATCATTAAACTATACCATTCATATATTAAAATAAAAATGTTACTTTCATGACTAATTTTTCCATTAATTCATTCGAGAAACGAAACAACCTACTAAAGACAAACCTTGGTCCTAATATTAAAATTTGAATTACGGTGAATTAACTTTTTAACTGTACGTTACGTGCAAGATACAAGACGCTTCTTTTATTAAAATTTCATAGATGGTACGAAAACATAGTACACAGAAGCGTGAATAGATGCTCCGAGAAGAACGAGTTACTAGAATAATATCAATTGCGTAGATTGATTCATTTTGTTATACGCTCATATCCTTCGCTCTCGTTGGATCCGTAGCTAGTTAGAGGCCTGTACCAGTCTGATTGCAGACAAGCACGTTGCATTCTAATGGGCAATACCTTCTTATCCTGCAACATACACAAAGCAAAGATCCGTTGCGCACGGCCATTTTTCCTCTTCCGTTTTATCTTGTTTAGTCTTTCGTAGCTAATTGTCTTATTAGGAAAAATTGAGACGATTGTCTGCTTTGCACGAAACAACGGTCTAACCACGAGTTAATCTTGCGGAGAAAAGTGGAGAACGAGGAACGGATGAGCAGAATGTAGTAACTGAAAAAGAGGAAAAAACTGCCTCCTCCATTTCTCCAGTTGTGTTCATAAAAATATAAATTTGGATAAACATCTACAGTTCGGCGATCACTTATGATTACAATCATTTAAGAATAGAAGCCGGAAGGCGATAAAATTTCGGCTTGTTATCTTCAATTTAATATCATCGTACGAAAGATAAGAATCGTCGTAATTCGTGGTGGAATAACAAAATTTCGGTAAGCTCTACATTGTCGAAGAACAAATCACTGGAACAGAACACTAGGCGACATCGGTGACAAAAGCTCAAGAGACAGAATATCAAGATAGCCTATAGTAATTTAAATACCGTTTTAAAATAAGAGGTCACCAAAAACCAGGACAAAATGGTTCCCTCCGTTTGGTATATATGACGTATGGTGGTTAATGGAAGCTCACAGGATGGCGGTTGTGGAAAAACGAGGGAAAGGGAAAAGAGAACAGCGAAGGGGTGAATAGAACGGAGATGGACGGTGGGACGATGAAGGGACGAAAGAGAAGACTCGATTACACGTCACCGACAGCCCAGAGCCTATTTGGTCGCAATCGGTTTTTCATTACCGAAAGCTTCATCGGCTTTATACCGAATTGTACATTCGGCAAACCCTCGTGAAACTCATCAAGATCGTACGTCCTTTTGGAACAGCGTTTCGTGACTTTCTGGCTGGCGCTGAACGAGTAGCTATTGTTTAGGTAACTCTGATAGAACTCGAATTCGAGACGCATCGAAATTCTTGGTACAATTGCTGACTCAATGGTTGTTTGAAAAAAAATATGCAGACGGAATTTTCAGAGTCTGTATCTCCTCCTTTCTCTTTTTACGTATTGTATCGTTTGAGGAAGATTAAAGAAATATTTGATCGGGGGAAGAAATTTTAGGAAAGATGTATGTATGTAAATGGAGTATTGAAGAGTATCTGGAATTCGATGATTTAAAAAATATTTGCAGCCTTTATTGTTACGATTTTCTGTACTATATGGACCACTTATATTAGGTAAATAAAGAAACCCGTAATATAAATCGTAACGTGGATGGAAATCATAAATAAATAAATTTCAATCTAAAATAAATAAATTGAAAGTACATCTTAGTAATTCATAAACTGGTTTCGTTTCAACATTTGAACGAATATTATTTTAACCAAAAACAATGTGCATGCTGCCATCTACTCTCGATAGAATGAGTCATTGCGAATTAACTATTCAAGAAGACTAATACAGATGGCGATGACATCATCTGAATGTTTGCAAGCGCAGTACGTCTCCTATACTCCTGTATTTAGTCAATGGTTTCACTTATGAATACTCAGCTGATTCGTTATTTGTTTCTCCTGTTTCGCACAATACAAAAATAAATTGATCGTGTAAAATATTATTTTAATATCTAACAATATAAATATTTCATATTTCATACAAAAAGAAGTTATTAATATATGTTTTACAATAACATGTAATAAACTGATAAAAAAAATTTTTTAAATATCATGTCCAGAGAATTACGAAAACACTAATGTAAGTAACAGATCAAAATTTGAGACAAAAAATATAAAAATATGTCGTCTTCGACTGAAAATGTTGCAATAAAGCAACCTATTAGGCGCTTGGAGATCCAAATTAATAACTTCAATGTGGCCATACCACATCATGTTAACTTATTAAAACGGCATAAAAGTAACATTGAAAAAGTAAGTATTAAATTAGGTTATCTTCTAAGTTTTCACGTAAGTTCACATAAATTCTTGTTGTTACAGTATCAAACACAACATGAGTGGGAAAAGATGCATAGAGAACACATAAATGTAGCTAGGATTATAAAACAGCTTAAAGAATTACTATATCAAATGGACACTTTAAGAGCTCATGTTCTTGATTCTGACATTAATCAGTTTGATAAATTAACTGGCAATGCCCGTACAAGTATTATGAATGCAGTCAGAGAATATATGGGTAAAATAGAATTATATCTGTATATCACTCACATTATCTGAAGTCACGGTTTGAAGACAATTTATATGCATTCGTAGAATTACAGCTGAATTTGCCCATGTCACAACCAGAGTCACCCAAAGAAGAAGATCAACCCAAAAGTCATCCACTTGACGACACATATATCCAGCTCCAGAAAGAACAGCAGGAGCTGCAGCATCAGGAGGCATGTCTGCATACTTGGAACACCTTGCAAGAAGATATACATCAACTTCATCAATTATTTCTTGACTTTAACAAAATTGTTGATGTAAATTTTTTAGTTTATTCAGACTTATCTTTTTGGCTATATTATGATTTTCTACTTATATAATTAGGACCAGAAGGAGCTAGTAAATGCAGTAGAAGACAACATAGAAGTAACAAATGTGAATGTAACGGAGGGTGAGAAATTCCTTCAAAAAGCTGCTAGGTACAAAGTTACTATGTACCCTTTAGCAGGAGCTGTAATTGGAACTTGTATTGGTGGACCGGTTGGTTTACTAGCTGGATTAAAAGTCGGTGGTCTAACTGCGTTAGGTTGTGGTATTTTAGGTGAGTTTCACTACCATTAAACACTCCTACAATCTGAATTCATAATATTACATTACTTATTATATATTCAGGATTTACTGGAGCATCCATAATAAAGAAAAAGGAGATAGAAATGCAAAAATCGAGATCAACAGAGGAGCATAGTTTAACTGAGCAAAAATCTGTGCAGAAATCAATATCTTTACCTGAGAATTTACAAGAAACTAAGAAGGAGTTGTGACATATGCCAAAATGTGATATTAGCGATAAGAGTAAAAGAAAGAATGCCTGCAGTGTCGTTTAATCTTAAAGCACTGATATTAACAATTCAATGTTTTTAAAGATTTAGGGATTCTTTATATTTATTCTGTATATAAAACAAGAATATTTTACAAATTATTATTATTAAGGATATTACGACTAGATATTTCTATAAAAATGACTTGTGACTTATGATAAATTTTTTTAACTGCAACATGTGACAAACCTATTAAGTTATGTATTTAAGAAAAACATTGAATATTAGTTATAAAATTTTCTGCTGGGACCAAATTTTATTATTAAAATTACTAAGGTCCTTAACAAAGATTTCTTTACTTTGCGAAAAGTAAATTTTTTTATACAATTGTATGAAACATCAACATATATATATAAGCATTATATACATATACATATATATATATATATATATATATATCGGGTTGCCATCGTCATAAGGGCCCGAGTCGTCATCGGAGGGAAGGTATTGGGCACACAATGATTCTTCACTGGAACTATGCATCTTTCTTGTACAATCGAAGTGTCTTTTATTAGCACAAGTATGGGTTTACAGAGTTAATAAGCAATCGCGGGGATTTGACACTGGTGACAATGGCCTAAGGTCCGATAACGAATCCGCGGTGAACGGGATAATAGATGTATGTTCTCACAAACTCTAAATCCGACTCTTGGTTAACAAAACGTGAAAAATTCGTAAAGACGTTATTCTTTCTCGCCGATGAGGTCGCACAAGAGAATGCCTTTCCGTCGCGATGATGCCACAGAGGAAAACTATGACGGGGTGTGTCTAAGGGCACGAGATCATCGGATTCGTGGAGCGATGCCTTTGTCCAGAAGGTGAGGGAAATTGACGTTGCTGTTAATTGGTCAATTTCCATATTGGTGGTTAGAAAAGGATGCTAGCCACCCTTGAGAGAGAGAGAGTTGCTAGCGAAAGCGTCGTACGTGAGAAAAGAAGATTTCTCATATCTCTCCGCAGTAGGTGACAAATTGAGAGGCTGCGAAGACTAAGACTGTTTGTCAGTTTGACGAACCTCGGCTAAATAAATTCTAAGATTTATAGCGGGTCCTTAGGCTAGCTGAATATGTACTGTGGAGATGCATCGACATCTGGTAATCATTTTGTTCAAAGGATGCGGTCTTTGTGTAGCAAGCCACGGGACAGAATCCGTTGGAGTGTTTACTGCCGCGTGCCGCCGCTTTGTTTAGGTAAACGTTTATCCCTTGACCGCGGCTACGTTGGCGACTGATTGTCGCCTCGGGCCCAAGCTCATTGTTACAAATCTCGAATAAACACAATCGGATTGAATGACAATTATTTAATTATGGCTATGGTAAAATCCGGATTACAATATTACGGGATTCTCCCCAAGTTCTTAAGAGAGGCTCCGGTGTTCTTTCATCTCCGACATATATATATATAAATAATGCATGTAGCATATAAATTATTCTCAATAATGATATTAACCAAACAAATGCGATTAGATAGGGTTATGTTATTGCAAATATTACGTTTAAAACGTACATATATAGAAACAATTAAATACTTTCTCACTGAAATGTACTTACAATGATATAAAAATTGTTCGTTATGTTGAGCAGGATCGGCGTAATGGAGCACTCACGACGCGCCTTTTATATGCTTCTTACATGTATCGTGGTGTTTACACAATTACAAGGTATCAAGCCAACACGAAAACCGAAAGCCTATTGTTGCTTGTAAATTGTCTGCAATTGTAAAGTGTCTACAAATAAGCTAAAATCACGAACGAATATCGAAACCGAACTTGCAATGAAAGTTTGACTTCGTGACTGCGCATAACGGAACGTCTCGATTTACTGCGCATCGATCGTTCGAACCACCATTGACTAAGTTCTGTGATAATACACTCGAAACATATTGTAGAAGCATAGAATTCTATTACTTCATTTGCAAAATGTCCTATTCTATACTATATTTGTAATTTCATAGGAAAATTTAGTTTCGAAAATGGTATGGGGGCTGGTGACGACCAAAACATGGGACAGGAAAAAGCATCGAATGTCACATTATCTATTCTGTACCTCATGCATAATGGCATGCAATATTTTTTTCTTGCCCCACGTTTTGAGGGTCACCTGACTTGCTTACCACTTTCATGTCACATGTGACGTTAACGATAGCAGTGATAGGCTATGCGCATAAAACGAATCTCGATATTAACGTTTATATCATTATTTTTTAAAAATAATTTTATTTAATTGTAAAAAATTCAAAAGATTTTCCACGTAAAAGTAGTTTGATTTTACGGATAAAACATAAGAAATATTTTTCAAGGAAAAAAAGTAAAAACTTCTTGAGGAAAAGGGGTAATCTTTAAAAAGTTAATAGCTTGTAAAAACACATCCTAATCTTAATTGTAAATTGTTTATTACGATATACATATGTATGTGCGGTATTGATATTGAATAGGACGTTTCAGATTGTGTAGATTCTGTCTGAGGTTCCTTTTAAAAAATGATGTAGCTACTGATTTGGATCAAATAAATCACCGGCCGCTAAACACTATCACATTGTGTAAAATTATAGATATCAGCATGCTTATTTACAGAACCAACTATAGTTTATAAAAATCAATTTCTGACGGGTTTTGCACAATTTGTATCTTTCTATTGGAGATCAATATTTCAATAAAAAGCTACACACTCGCGTCCCTTAATAAATAATTTACATTAAAAGTACAACGTATTTTTATGAACTACTAGTTTAAGTTAAAACTTAAAGTTTTTCTCTCTTTTTCTTCTTAAGATATTCTTATATTTTTTTCAAGTCAACACGGTTCGACGACCATCCATTTTAATTTTCCTGTCATTTATACATATCACTGAAAAAATGAAAAGGAGCCCGATTAAATTCATAATAAGATCCCTTTTCTGCAGTTTAATCGAAACTCTAATATCAATTGTATTTTTCCAACTGATACCATTACATATCTTTTTAATTAACAACTTGTTATACATTTCAAGATGCAAAAATACATATATATATGTGTGTGTAAATTACAATTTATGGATATGTCTTTATCTATAGGATATCTGTGGCAACTCGAGTTTAAATACAGTTAAAAACAATACAGATAAAGACTTTTAAAATCCATATCAGTAAGATTTTGATCTTTGAATTTTAATTTTGAGTATTTATCCGTTGAAGAACCAACGAATCTCAATTTCTTACCGAATTTTTTTTTGTATTTTCATGAATTTTACTTTTATCGTTAAATAAATTAAACCTCCACGGTAAACAACGCATTCACCGTGACTAAATTAATTCCAAACCAATGCTTTTATTCTACAGAACGAGAAATAGAACAAAATAGTTTACTATTCACATTGTTACACGTAGCATTCATACATTTAACACTGCTTCGTTCAACATTGTTTGTGCCGCATCTGTGAAAATAGTTTATCCAGTATGAATGCTTCACTGCGCAATGTTAGATAACGAATATTAAAAACTTTATCAACAATCTTGAAAATGTGCAGAAATTCTGGACTAGTGACATAGAGCTGTGCGAAGTCTACAATGTCTTTTACAATGTAAGCGCGAAAAGATAAGCAGTAATTGCTTGTTGCAACGAAAAGTACTATTACTCAAAACTAATGTCTTGTAACAATTACTATCCAATTCCATTTTCTTTACATTTCTTCTTTTTCTCACACCTAAAATACTCAGTTGTACAAATTTCCAACGAGCATGTTGGTGATATCGAATTATGAATTTCATAATCAGGATCAATATCTATATCGATATTATCATCATCGGTACCCTCTTTATTGAAAAATAGAACTTCAGATGATAATGATGATGAGACTTGTTCATGATACGTTATCAAATCAGGGATCGAATAAAGCTGTTAAAATTTTCAATTAGCTATGCTCTAATAGTAATTTTTTGACTATTATCTTCTCTCAAAATAACAGTTATAAAATGAAGTGCATTCGCTGACATTTTTATTCCACAAATTTTTGCCTAAATAGGAGAATTTTATTTTCGTAGAAGTAGAAAAGAGTTTCCGTTAAAGGCTGTTTTGGGAACTGACAGTAAGATGTTGGAATGCATTGTATTTTGATTTCAGAAAGAAGCCCGGACGCGGATTCAGTTTCGTTGGCGCTTGCATTCGATACAGAGTCTATTAATAAACAAAAGAGTACAAAATTATGCACAGACATATACACAATTATTTCTTGCCAAATAACGGTTTAAAGAAAATATCACAGCGCGACTTACTACAAATTCACTAAAAATGCTACAAAGAGAGTAACTACTGAAATGGACGTCAAATTTGATAATAATTAATTTATTTAATTGAAAAAATATTTTAACACAAAGGTCAGTGACAAATACGAAAAAGAATATCTAAAAGTATTTCAGCATGTATATGTAAAAAAATTTTTAAGAAATGGTGGTGTGAAGGGGTAACTCGAAAATCATGAATTTTTCAAAAAATATTTTTGCGTAGTTTAATAGACACAATGAAACGAAGCAACTTTTTTTCAAGCTTTTTTTAGGTACCTTTCAATGTTTTTGATATATTTCACAAAAAAAACAAGATTTTGGATCTTTTTAACGGATAGTTACACCGAATCATGACATGAAAGATAGGGTTGTATGTGGATAAGGATTTTCTTAATTTTTGGGTTACATAACTGTCTTTGTTACGCATCGTTTCAAAGACTGGTATATCAGTTGCATACTATCGGCATAAAAATCACAGTTTCGAGCAAGTATAATAAAAATAAAACTTGTCAATATTGCCAATATTACTATTTTAGATTGGTACTATTTTAATTTCAATTAAGTACACTAGAACATAAAGCTAAACGATATTTCCCACATAATAGCCAGCATGGACAAGTGGAAAGTGTTCTTTCTGTGTACATATCATATATTTTCATGTTGCTAATAATAGGCGAAAACAATAAAGGTGATAAAAATAGTGAAAAATTTTTCACTATATTTCTTTATTTCACAAGTATTAAAAGAGTAATTATAGATAGTAAATAAGATTAAAGATCGATTCCACACCGTGAAGATCTTAATATAGGCTGAAAATAAAAGTCACACGATGTTTGTTCTTGAAGTTTCACTGATCTGTTAATTTTTCAGTGATAATCAAACACAACAAGTATTAATCTCTGCAAGTACTGAGACACAGGTGCACGAATGATGAAATCTTATCTTTCACCCAGGTGCTCGATATCTTCCTTCATTTACTTGAATGCGTTTCAGTATATATAAAGGAGTCTAACAGGTAGAAAACACATCAAGTACAACAGTCTTCCCACAAAGTGGTCAAGGTAAGTTCATGGATTGCTCTAAAATAAACTTTCATAATATATGAACCATTTCTGTTAAGAAACCTATTAATGATCTATTGTCTGAATGAGTTACTCAGTAAGTTCATTTCATATTTATTGGCATCCAAGCGATTTTAATTTCAAGTACTGCAAACAGACAAATTCAATTTCGTCATCTGATAAATTCCTCCGAAATTCATCAAAGCTGTACAAACAGAATAAAATTTTAACACGATCAACACTATTCCGACCTCTTTAAACACGTTAACATTTTGTCCCCATTTCTACAATTAAAAATACATCCACTTTCAGTGTTTCCGCTTACCACCGAATTAAGCTTACCATTGAACTATCGTCCGTTTTGCAGATGAAGCTACTACCGGTACTGTTCACAACGCTCCTTGCGTTCGCGACAGCGAACTCTCATTACCAATCACCAAATTCAAGATTCCACTATGTTGCCATGTTACAAGCGAAAAACTTCGTCTCTGATGAACTGTCCAAAGACATTCACGACTTCCTGAACCTGGTGGACGAGAACAAAATAATGAACATCGTTATGTCCTACCTGGAAGACGACGAAGTGCAGAGGGCAATCAAATACATGTACAGCGAGGAATTCCACGATTTGGTCCGCAAAGTCGAAGCTATGCCAGAATATCAAGATTTGGTGAGGTACATGGAAAACTCTGGCTTGGACATGACCAAAGTGATCAGCAAAATCCACAAATTATTCGGTATGGAAGACTACGTACCACCCATGGAATTCTCATCGATGAATATCTTGTCAAACCTTGGTGGATTGAAAGCTCTGTTCAACGCTGTAGAGAATGCCCTCCCTTTGGACAAATTTACGGCCATGTACAATGAAAAGATGCACACCTCCCCTGCTT